>NW_008334570.1:0-529 GCF_000622305.1 Nannospalax galili | reverse complement strand
TAATGCCGATTGTACAATAGGAAGGTCGGTGAGGTCATGTTGTCGAAGACACTGCGTGATGTGAGCGCGGGAGAAGAAGAGATGGAGCTGAGACTTAGAAAAAACAAAAAACCCAAAAACCTCCACGCCACTGGATGGATGGTGTTCATATTGCCAGAAGGTGCTGTGCAGATAGTTGGGGAAGAAAAGACCCCCTATGATTCTACTCAACAATGGACACTGCGTGCTGCACACTATGGACATGCCAAGCAATGTCTGCAAGTGCAATAATGGCTTGACCAACATAAGTACAACTGACAAATTTCTAATTGGATAAGGCCCGCTCCTATGGGTGGAGCACACGTCTGGTGCTGTAGACCAGGCCAATGCCTTGTGTTGACAATGGCTACCGGCCCCAGTGGGGAAGCCATCACAAGTATACTGTTTAATGAAATAGCACACCTACTGGGATGTCCTCTAGGCATTTGTGTTTACATTAATGTTTGTTTAGATGTGTCTACTTCCTTCCATTTGTCTTCATAGTAGAAGA
>NW_008334569.1:0-235 GCF_000622305.1 Nannospalax galili | reverse complement strand
CTGTTAGAAGAAAACATTTGGAAAAACCTACAAGATATAGGTGTAAGAAAGAATTTTCTAAACCAGACATTAATTGCTCAGGAAACACGGGCAAGAATTAAGAAATGGGACCTCATTAAACTAAAAAGCTTCTGTACATCAAAGGAGGCAACCAGGGAAGAGAACAGAAAACCCGCAGAATGGAAGAAAATCTTCACCAGCGACACATCTGATAGAGGTTTAATATCCAGAATAT
>NW_008334568.1:0-425 GCF_000622305.1 Nannospalax galili | reverse complement strand
AGCTCTGTAATACAGCTTAAAATCTGGTATAGTAATCCCCCCCGGCATTTCTCTTAGTGCTCAGGGTTATTATGGCTATCCAAGGTCTTTTGTGCTTCCACATGAATCTTAGGATGTTTTTTTCCAATTCTGTGAAAAATGTCACGGGGATTATGTTGGCATTGCATTGAATCTATAAATGACTTTTGGTAGGATGGTCATTTTCAAAATATTAATTCTTCCAATCCATGAGCATGGGAGGTCCTTCCATCTTCTGATGTCTTCCTCAATCTTTCTTTAAAGATTTAAAATTTTCATTGTAGAGCTCTTTAATGTCTTTGGTCAGGTTTATTCTGAGATATTTTATGTTTTGAAGCTATTGTGAAGGGGAGTGCTTCCATGTGCTCTTTCTCTGCTTGTTATTGGTATATAGAAAGGCTACAGAC
>NW_008334567.1:0-482 GCF_000622305.1 Nannospalax galili | reverse complement strand
AAAAATGACATGCCAATAACATAAAAATCAACACATTGATCAATGGAATAAGTTGAGGATCCAGATTTAAGTCCACGCAGTTACAGTTACTTGATTTTTTACTAAGGGGCCACAAACACACCTTGAACAAAAGAAAGCATTTACAGTATATGGTGCTGGTCAAACTGGACAGCTATATATAGGAGAATGAATTTAGATATCTATATGTCATCATGATCAAGATTCAATTCCAAGTAGATCAAGGACTTCCTCATAAGACCTGATATCCTGAAACTGACAGATGGGAGTGTTGTGAATGCAGTGGAACTTAAAGTCACAGGAACAGAATTTCTGAAAAAGTGCAGGCATTAAGTTCAGCAATTGACAAATAGGACCTCATGGAACTAAAAAGCTCCTATACAGAAGAATAAATCATTATTTGGATGAAGAGACAACCTATTGAATGGGAAGAAACTTTGTGAGCTAAACTTCTGACAGAGGGT
>NW_008334566.1:1740778-1758265 GCF_000622305.1 Nannospalax galili | reverse complement strand
ACACTCACATACACAAGTTAACTGAATGAATTAAAATTGAATAAAAAATATAAAAGCAGAAAGATAAAACATTAAATATTGACAAGATCTGATTTCTTGCAAAAGGGGATAAATAAAATGAGCATTATTGAGTTTTAATTACATGTACTAGAATTTTAGATGTTGTCAAGGATAAACACAGCAAAACAGAACACATCTTGGTGTTTAGTAGCAAAATTGCCTACAGCATCTCTGCCATGTGTGGTTCAAATGACTTCTAGGACAATGATTATTTTCTTTTTAAAAATAACTGATTCCATCTACATGAAGATAAATCAAAGGTCCTGCTCGACGGTGGCTGGCTTCACTTGGAAGCATGGAGGAAATGTTTCCTCTGAGTTGACCCTCCTCCTTGTAGACTGGACACTAGTTCAAGTCAAAAGTATCCTGCTGCATTCCAGGAATTGATGACCTGGGGAAGAGGAGGAGGGTCACCCCTCCCCAGGCCCCTTTTGTTCCTTAGTGCGAACTCTTTTTTTTTTTTTGTCTTTAAGACAGGGTCTTCCTTCAGCCCCAGCTGGCCTGGAACTCACTATGTAGAGCCAGGGGCTCTTCCCAAGCCCATGTGACCCCTGAGGAACACATCCTCCAATGACCTGAAGAGTAAAAATAAATTGGTTTATTTGGGTCAACTGTATGGTTTTAAACACTCAAAAGGAAAATAAAATACAACCAAAGAGTAAAGTGATCTGTATATTTCTTTAAGAGTTCAAAGGATTACACTTCTCAGACATTAGGATTAAGTCCATATAAAAAGTTATCTAGAGAATTTTTTCTCATTGATGATTTTGTTTCTAAGCAAAAAGTGCTGCTTAGATGTAAGACTTCAAATCTTGGTCTGCAATACTGTAGTGCCCACCTGTAGCTAAGGGAGACAACCCAGTATTGTTCTAAAATGATGGATAAATTTGTTTTCTCCCCCTATCTAGATACCTTTGAGAGGGAACTGATACTGAGCATCCCAACATCTTATCAAACTGCCTGAAAGCAAATCCTGAATCCATCACTCTCGAATCCAGCATTGGCAGACAAAAGAAAAATGAGAAGGAACCCAATAGAGGGATGCTTTTAGAAACTCTCATCAAGAAATTCCAAAGGACTCTCATATGAACATTTGAAATTGCCCTGTTCTGACTTTTTTCTGGTTCCCCGTCTAGAACTTGTAATGCTAACTTCTCTTGCCTTTACTTCTCCTTCACATCCCCTATTTACCAGTCAAGGACTTTCTTTTCTCCTTACAGATAAGAGTTATATAATTTGGGAGTCTTTTACCACTGAAGGGGTACCCCAATTGCCTCAACCTGCATCCCTGTTCAGCATGGAAAAAGCCAGAGCAGTCTGTGTCCCAATTCCCTATCCGCAAGTTGGGTAACCTCTTCAGAGGATGGTGTGATAAGAATAAGAGCAGCTCCAACATGAACCCAAGGACTTCACCATCCATGAACCAAATGCTGAAAGTCAGAAGAGCCCAGCATGATCCTGAGTCAGAACCACTTGGGAGTTTACAAAGATTTTGTACTTCAAATCAAAGTCCATGTGCCTGATACACATAATTTCCTGCTATCTCTTCAGAAGGGGGAATATTAGAGTAGCAAAAAGCCAAAGAAAGAAAAAGAAAGAAAGAGAGAGAGAAAGAAAGAAAGAAAGAAGAAAGAAACAAGAAAGAAGAGAGTACACAAAGTTGTCAGAAATAAGTGATGGGGAGATATGGGAGGTGTTGGAGGGGAGGGAATAGGTGTGGATTTGATCAAAACACCTATTATACATGTATGAAATTCTCAATAAAATATTTTGAAAATTAAAAAATAGTAATTAAATTTTTGTATATTTCATTCAATACATCTTGATCATTTATTTACACCCTCTCACCTATCTGCACTAACCCATAGTGTCCACACCAGATTTCATGTATTCTCTCATATATGTTAAGGCCTATCAAGTTTGTGTCTCCAAATGTACTTCAGTGTGAGTCCATCCACTGGAGCCTGGTCAACCCATTTAGCATCACTGCCTTAAAGAAGGCCAGTTCTCCCTCACCTAAGAGTGATCAGGTGCCAATAGTTCCTCTGCAAAGTTTGGGGCTTCTTACCCATCTCCCCACTTCTATGCTGGGTTTTTGTCTGATTTGAGTTTTCATGGGTCTGGTATATGCTGTCACTATTGCTGTAAGTTCATATAAGCAAGTTCCCAGTCATCTTTAAAACTCAGACTCTTACAGTCTTTCCACTCCCTCTTCTGCAGTGGTCCCTGAACCCCGAGTGGCAAATATAGGAATCCTCTCAAGGCACGTGCACTCAGCAGTCTCTTATTCTCTACATTTTGGCCAGTTGTGGCTTTCTGTGTTAATCACCATCTGTTGCATAAAGAAGTTTTCCTCATAAGAATTGAGAGATGTATTAATATTCTCTATACCTTCTGATCCACTAAGTTCCCTGAGCCTTAGATATAGAGGTTGCATTGTAGATGTGTCACTTAGGCCTTGGCATCTCACAGACACTTATTCCCTGCATTTGACCAGATGTAAAATTCTGTAATGGTCTGCTTCTTTTGCAGAAAGAAACTTCTTTGATGAATGATGAGAGATATTCTTGTCTGTAAATGTAAGGATGCATATTAAGCATACAGTAAAAAAAAAAATCACATTTGTCTAGGGATATAACAAACGTACGTTTCTCTCTAGGGTCTATGACCTCTCCAGTCATGTGTACTTGGCTATGTTTACAGTATCATATGTAAGTTTCTTCTTACTGAACAGGGCCTTAAGTTCAATTAGGTAGCTATTGATTTCCCACAAGATAAAAGTGCCACTGCTGTGCCAATAGAGATAGTTTGCTGGACTGTTCATTGTTGTATTTATTAGGCTTTACAGCTGGGGTTGGACAATTGATTGGTTTTCTACCTTGGCAGCTTGCTTAACATCCTCTAAAGCTTTAAGAGCTGGTCTTCAGGGAAGAGGCTTCCAGGTCAGTTTCAGCTCGATTGTTGTAAGTCTTCTGTCCAACAAATGCTCTGTCTTCAGCAATAGGGTTACCTTCAAGTTCTGGGAGGCAATCAATGATAGTGGCAATAGCCTGCTTTATTTTGGGAGTTCCTTGGACTACCTTGACCGATAACTCAAAGGGAGGTTTTTCCTGTCTGGCACTGTGTTTTTTGTTATATAGCTTTCAGCTATACACGTGCACTCATTTATATACTGTATGTGTATTTTTCAGTAGGCTTTTGAACTAATACCTTTCCCTCTAGTTTTTCATACCACCTAAGCATTATCTCACCTTCTCTCTCCCATATAATGATACCTCCTCCCTTCCCAGTTAAAGTACCCCCCATTTTTCCCATTTCCCCCTTGATAACACCTGTCTCCTACTATCCCCTTCTTTTGTGCTCCTTTACACCCATGCATGGTTCCTTGTATAACCCTCTTAATTCATTCAAAAACCGTTTGAAACTTTTTTTGAGACAGTTCTCCTTGTAGCCTCAGCTGACCTGGAACTTGTGATGGAGATCAGGCTGGGCTTGATCTCAAAGAGATCAAACTTACCTCTGTTTTCCTGAGTGCTGGGATTAAAAGTGTGGGCCACGATGCCTGGACCAACTTTCAGGGATATCTTAAGTGTGGCCACGGAAGATTTTTCTGTCATTGTTTCTATCTTTACCTTTTACTTAGCTTATACATAATTTGCACAATGTACTTTACATTAAAAGCTGAACATAAAATAGAAACTTTGAATGCCAGACCATCAGGCAGAAGGTCAAATTCTGCACAGACAGGGAGAGACACTGAAAGAAGGAAGCCTTGAGAAGGAAGCTGGTGCTCTGTGGGAGCAACTGTGTACTCTGTAATGTCTACAGGGCTCTATACTTTACTGGCTTCTGAGCTGGCTTCCCAGTGTCCTGAGGGGCGCACAGAAAACATCCTACTGGACACTCTCTAGTAAAGGAGTTCCCCATTTCATAGTATCCAATAGCATCCTTAAGGCAAAGCTTGAATGGCCCAAGGTACCTGTGAAGAACTGAAGAAAAGGCTTTCATAATGACACAGAAGTGGATGAAGCCTTGAGAGCATGCTGTTGCCAAGAGCAGCCCATGGGAAAGCCTGGTCTGTAATCCCAAACTGCATGCATGGTCAGCTACATCAGCCCATGGAAGGATGTGGCAGAGAATATGGAACATCCAGGGCAAATGGCCACGGTGGGTGGAATGCTGCGTCCTGCACCAGTTTTCCTTGTGACGTCATGTGCAGCCCAATAGGAATATAAGGAAGCTACTCAGCATGTTTGGTGTCAAAGTAAGCAGAAAGGCAGTGAGAGAGAATGCCATAGTCTAGTGCCTATGGAACAGGGGCCTATCTTGAAGCCAGCTACTCATTTCCTTAATGTTTGTGGCTCCTTCAGCCTGTCTTTACTGTCACTTTCACTAAGCTCTCAGGTGCAAAAGAAACATTTGCCTCTGTAGGAATACCAACGTTTGTCAGGATGATAAATGGTTACCAATACGTGGCTCAGATTATAGGATGGTGTGAAGAGGCTGGTGAGACTGCAGTGTACAGAAGGATTAGATTCCACTGCAAGGCTATAGGCATTGAGCAACTCTAGAGCTTTGTTATTATTCAGGCCCAGGACTCTGGGACACTCTAGGCTATTTTGAAAAGCAACAGAAACAAGGTTTTAAAAGAAATCTTCAAGAATAAAAATGGGGGAGAGATGGCTCAGTACTGGCTGCTCTTGCAGAAGTCCAGGTTCAATTTTCAGCACCCACATGGAAGGTAACATCCATCAGTAACTCAAGTTCCAGGGGATCCATTGCTCTCCTTTGACTTTTATGGGCATCGCATGAACACACAACAGCACATGCAGGCAAAACATTCATACATGTAAAATAAAAATAAGCTAATTAATTTGTTTAAAATCTACAAATTTTAAAATATTTAAAATTTTTTTATTCCTTATTTTTATTTTTTTATGTGTATGAATGTATTGTCTGCATTTATGAAAATGCACCTGGGTCATGCAATGCCCATGGAGGTCAGAAGAGGGCTTTGGGTCCTTTGGAACTGAACTTAAGAGTGGTTGTTAGACACCATGTTGTTGCTGGGAACTGAACCTAGTCCTCTGCAAGAGCAGCTGGTACTGAGTCATCTCTCCAGGGCCCCTTTTATTCCTCACTTCATGTCGAAATGCAAACACAGACACACAGACACACAGACATACATATATATATATCAGTAGCTGTGCTATCTAAATAACAACACACGGAGAGTCAGAGATCCTAAAAGTGGCAGAAAGAATTCAGAGAGTATAAACTTGTTGGTACATTTTATGTTTGTTTCCTGGGTTGAGTTTCAGTTAAATTTGAACCCACAAGAAATGTTATGATGGAAAATTCCACAACTGGCCCACAAGTGACATTCCAACTTGGATCCAAGAACCAGTTTCAGCAAATCAAACTGGAATTTAAAAAGATATTTTTGGCTGTGTCATAACATAAAAATAATAATAATTAAAAAGCCTTCCAAGTAGTGTATTTCTTTATAATTTGCAAAGCATTTTCATATCCATAATTTCATTTGGTTCTTCATGCAAATAAAAGCACATAAAATCTCAAGTATGCAAACATATTCCTTAATATAAATCATAGACAGATGCATGATTTTAAAGTCATCTTGTAAAATCTGCCAGAATTGTAGAAAGTAGCCTAGTCCGTATGGTAATTAAGTATGGGACAAAGGACATAGGCAGAGTGTCAGTCCATTTTTGTTGCTGTTAATGTTGCTATCTGAGCCTGGGTGCTTTATAAAGAAAACAGAAGTATTTAGGGCTCCATGGTACTTGCATCTGCCTGAGTCCTCTGAGAATCTCCTGGCATCACAATGGCAGAAACACCTGTGGGAGTGGTGAGAAGCACGCACGTGTAAAGAGACACCAAACATAGGGCCAGGTACCTTGTAATAGCATATGGTCATAGAAACCAACCCAGTCTCCTGAGGCTTTCCGTAATGCTTTTAAGGCAATGCTTCATGAAACAATTACCTTGCAGTAGGTTCAATTATTTCAACACCAACACACCAAGGATGAGCACATGGAACTTTGGGGTATATACTCAAACCATAAGTGAATCATAGAAAATGGTATGTTTGTTTTCAATATATATCCACATGTTCTTTGATACTTTCAAGAAATGGATGAGGATTGGGGAGATGGCTCAGATGGCTCAGTAGGTAAAGGTGCTTTCTACCAAGCCTGAGGGCCTGAATGTGTGTGTGTGTGTGTGTGTGTGTGTGTGTGTGTGTGTGCATGTACACACACACAGACACAGACAATAATGAATATTAAAAAAGGAAATAATTTTATTCTTGAGTAGGGTCTGTATTTCAAAACTCTATATTAGTTAGTTGCTGAAGTGATAGTATGCCTTTTCTAAGATTTTACCAGTAAAAAACAGAACAAAACAAAACACTATTTCTGTCTTGGGAGCTTTCTTTTTGGCTTGAAATACATGCTCTGGAAGGAAGCCAGATATATCATGAGGACACTTAGGCGCCTGTGGAGAAGCCCAACTGGGCTTCCTCAACAAAGGCCTCCAGCCAACATCCTATTTCAGAAACTAAAGTCTGCCAACAGTCAAGACAATAATCTTGATAGCATATCTTTGAGCCTTCAGATGACTGTATTCTTGGCCAATCACTGAAGTGTAACTTTATGAACAACTCTGATACTGAGCCACCAGGATAAGCCACTTAGATTCCTGACCAGGAAAACTCCATGACATCACAAATATATGTGTATGTGTGTTGAACTGCTGGGATTTAGAGCACCCTGGTTTTACAGAAAGAGATTGTGAACACATGCTCTAATAATTGATGTTGGCATAACAGGACACTCACGTAGAAGAATACAAGTTTGAGCTTATACTTTGTTGTATGGAGAGGAAGAAATTCTAACCAGATTAAAGATTAAGAGTAAGAATTAAATATCCTGCTCACATGCCTTTAATCCCAGCACTTGGGAGGCAGAGGCAGGCAGATCTCTGTGAGTTCAAGGCCAGCCTGTTCTACATAGTGAGTTCCAGGACAGCTGGGGCTACAGGGAGACCCTGTCTCAAAAAAAAACAAACAACAACAAAAAAATTAAATGTCATAAATTACTGTAAATTCATAGGCTAATATCTTAACCTAGGTTTCTCAGCTTCAGCACTCTTGACATTTGGGGTCAGATAATCCCTTGTTCTAAGATGCTTTCCTGTGCATCACAGTAGGAGCAACCTTGCCCTCTACGTTCCACATACTAATAAGCCATAGCTAATGACATCATACCTATTTTTAGATATTAGGAAAGTGGAAAGGAGCTTTCCAATTATGATAAAAAGAAAACACAAAATCATATACAGAGTCACAGGGGTGGTGGTGGGCAGTGTTTAAAATCAGATCACAGAAAGGTGATGATAATAGTGAGGAGATGAACAAAGAGCCAGCTGGAACAGACCCATTCTAGAAAATAACACGTGACCATTAAACATATAAAGTGATGCTTATAAGAAAAATGAACAAAAAGAAAACTGATAGCCTTTTAAATTATTCAATTGGCAAAAAATCCCCACAAAAAGAAACAAAAACAAAATCCTGAAAATCAAAAAAAAAAAAAAAAATTCTCCACATATCATGCTCAAGACAGGAATAATGAGATATATTCTTATATATTTCTGGCAGAAGTTCAAAAAATTCACCTCCAAAGGACTAAAATTTAGTATTGTCTTCCAAAATTACAATCACTTTTATTCCTTTGACCTGGCCATTTTGCTTCTAGGAATTTGTCTTAGTGATAAGTCTGTTCTTGCCTTCTGTCATGATCTTAGAACTGACTGGAATGTGGGTGGCCAAGTAAACTGTAGCTCCTCCCTCAGGTGCAATGGAGTAGCAACCACGTGACTAAGTCATTAGAGTGATGTGATGATGCCATTTCTGAGCTTCCTGTGACATCATGAATTTCTCCCAGCTCAATTGTTTCCATCCTGTGTACTGAGAGGAGGAGTACATCCCCAGCTAAGAATTTCTCTTTTGTCCTGGACCTCAGAAGGAAGATCTGAGATGCTTATTGCAGGCAGGGGTACAGCAAAGCAGACCCCCCAAACAGCCCATGTACCAAGTGAGTGAGGTAGGTATGTGAGCCATTGACTTTCGGGGGCTGTCTGTATTCATATGGAATGCCTGTGCTTTTTGTTGTGAGCCCCAGTCTTTAAGGTATGAGCCATCTCCCCAACATGGAATTTACTATTATGTAAGAAAAGAGGCCTTAAGAAGGTACTTGCATTTGGGCCTGGAGAGATGACTCAGAGGGGTACTGCCCCTTTAGGGAACCTAAGTTTGTTTCCAAACAACCACATCAGGTGGCTCACAACCACCAGCAACTCCAATTCCATGGGGATCCTACACTGCTGGTCTCCCAAGCCCCTGCATTCACATGCACACCCCCACATATACATACATAAGTAAACACAAAATTTTTTAAATTTATTTTTATTTTATGTGTATGAGTGTTATGCCTGCATGTATGCAAGTACACCCATGCTGTGCAGTGTCCATGGAGGCCAGAAGAGTGCCACAGATCCTGTAGAAATAGAGCTATAGGTAGTTGTTAGCCACCATGTGGATGCTGGGATTTGAACCTGGGTCTTCTATAAGAGCACCCAGTACCCTTAACCACTGAGTCATCTCTTTCTGTTCCAAAATAAAATCTTTATTTTATTTGCCCTTATTTTCAAAAGAAAATCCTGTAAGCAAAGCTTGTCCCTATCTGAATTCCTTTTTACCCAGGTCATAAAATATATAACATTAGAGATGATTTTTTAAAAATTAGTGAAAAAACAGGCTGGAGAGATGATTCAGCATTTAAGAACACTGACTGTTCTTGCAGAAGACCCAGGATCGAACCCCAGCACCCACATGGCACCTAACAACTGTCCTTAACTCCAGTTCCAGGGGATCTGACACTCACTTCTGGCCTCCATAGGCATTGCACAAAAAGGGTATACTTACACACATGCAGGCAATATACTCATATACACAAAATAAATAAAAATAATAAAATATTTTTAAAAATTAGTGAAAAACATTAAAATGAGAGCCAAAGCTGAGATCAGCTGTTTGCTACATCTACTTTTGTTCTTTTATTCTCTGTGTGCTTTTAAATCAAAATGGACTCATCCTGCATATATTGTTTTGTAATCTTTCATTCCCAGTTAACACTATGCAAAGGAATCTTCTCAAATGCTTGGTAATCATTGTAGCAAGCAATGCTACCTTGGTTAGCTTTTCTCCAATATATTAGATAAAGTTTGCTATGAGGAGGAACTCGTGCACACAAGCCACGGGCCAATTTCTGTCTTCAGGCCATTCTATGTGCCTGAGACCCCAGCTCTGCAAGGACACACCAGCATGAGGGATGGTGTAGGCTTCTACCTTCAGGGTCAGATCAGCCTAGGGGGCTTGAACATGACTCCAGCAGTGTAAAGGGAGGAGGAATTTTGATCATGTTTTATATTTGGGATAGCATCACCCTTCAAAGTTTCTGATAAAGCCACAGGCAAGAATACTCTGCCTAAAGATGCTTTCTTTTGTTAACATCAGAAATTTTCATCTCAAACCAATTTGGAAGGTAGTTTTTTTTTTCTTTTTCATATCTCTTCAGAGAGATATTGATCATGTTTTATATTTGGGATAGCATCACCCTTCAAAGTTTCTGATAAAGCCACAGGCAAGAATACTCTGCCTAAAGATGCTTTCTTTTGTTAACATCAGAAATTTTCATCTCGAACCAATTTGGAAGGTAGTTTTTTTTTCTTTTTCATATCTCTTCAGAGAGATAAGTATAGGAAAAATTTTATATTGGAAGTTTTTGTATTGTCCAGTTCACTGGTAGGGGCAGACCTTCTGTGAGCCAAGCCAATATGTTGGCTTACCGCAGCTGAATGAAGCTCCCAGAAAAAAAGCATGTGTCTTCAGACTGAACTTTCTTCTTCAAGGCTGATTAACTGATTAGAACTCCAGTGATTGTAGAGAGTTTGGAACACTGCAAGTCCAGAGCCTAATTACCATTTATCTCAGACTATCTTTAGCTCCTAAATAGCCATTTCTTGCCCAGCTCTGTTTCTGACTTAACATCCTGTGAATAACGGATATAAAATCTTTTGGAAAGTATTAACTAGCAGACCACCAGATCCCACCAAGCAGAAGGCTAAGAATGACATCAGATAGCATCTGAGACCTACAGTAGAATTTCCCCCATCTTTCTATGATCCACCTACCGAATGTACCCACCAATGTATTTGAAGAGTATGTTGGTTTATGACTTTCTTTGTTCTGCTACTATAAGGAGTACGTGAAAATGCTAACTCATTAGAACATGGTATTTGTGTTCTTGGGCCATGGTCATTCATATTTGACTCTAGAATAAACCACCTCTTTTATTCCTTTGAGGTGAGAGCTGTTTATTTCTTCAACAGTTTATTTCATCCGGAATAACAGTCTCTGTCCCAGCAGCTTCCCATTGAACTGTATTTATATTTCCTTCCTGAGACACAGGTCACTTTTAAATTCACATGTGTCACCTTTGCACTGTCAATAGAAACAAGGGTGCTCTGATAGTATGCATGTGTATGTTTTGAATAAAGTAAACTTAAAATCTACATGTAACACTCAATTGCCAGAATGCAGCATGGTGTACCCAATGGAGGGAATTACTGTCAGGGTGCGTTTCTTATTCCTCTAAAGATCCAGGGAATCGACTCAACTGGCCTGCAGGAGAGGGGTCCCAGCAGACTTCCCCATGCTTTAGGAGCCCCAAGGCAGAATTTTCAATGCCAGAAGGTGGTTTCTAGGACTATATTAGCCCATAAGCATGCCCATGAGGACTAATGGGAACACTGTAAGATAAAAAAAATATTATAAAAGACAAGGTAAAGATGAAACAGATTCAGACTTCTCTGGCAGCTCTAAATAATTTAAAAGCACAAAGCATGGGCTGCTAGGATGGGTTAAGCATATCCAGCTGTGAATCACAAGACCTATGTTTTATGAGTTTAACATTTCCAATGGTAACAAAAAAGGAGGGGGTTGAAGCCCTTTAGGAAGAGCAGAGGAAAGAATGTTGAATTCTTGCTGTTTACTGACAGAGAAGGCAATGATTATAAGTATGGTTGATAACGGGAGCAATAGCTACCCAACTAAATGAAGAAGAGACTTTGGGGACTGGAGAGATGGCTCAGTGGTTAAGAGTGGCTGCTCTTGCAGAGAACCCAGGTTCAATAAACAGCACCCACATGGCAGCTAACAGCTGTCCATAACTCCATGACATTTCATGACACAGGTGCTCTTACATACATGCAGGCAAAACACTCATACATATAAAATAAAAATAATAAATAATTTTTTAAAAAAGAAAAGATTTTAACACTAGGACTCCAAAGAGGATTTAACTCTAGTCCCCATTTTAAAAGAGGCAGCAAATTCCTAGCATCCATTTTGGTGTCTGTTGATTACAGAAGTACGTAGTGCATGAATATAGGTACTTATGTTGCCTATGGACCTAACACTAGTGAGGATTTTATAAGTGCTTTGTGAATTCAGCATTATTACATTTAACTTCTGTTCTCATATCTTAGGATTATTCTGAGATAAGAAACCTAGCTTTGAAAATACTATTGGATAGGCTATTACTGACTGTCACACTGACAGCATCTAGAATCACCAAGGAGCAAGCCTCTGGCTCTGGGCTTGTTTCTAGATTTGGTTGATGGACGTGAGACGACCCACCTGTGCTGTTAGTGTGTGTTAGTGTCAACTTGACACACCTGGGTTGAGAAAGCCTCAACTGGGGAATTGCCTTCATTGGACTGGCCTGTGGCCATGTCCATGGGGTACCTTCTTGATGAGTGATGTGGGAGCGCCCAGCCTACTGTGGGTAGTGCCACCCCTGGGAAGGTGGGTCTGTGCTGCAAAGGAAGCAGGCTAAGCAGGGGCCAGGGGAGCAAGTCAGTAAGCAGTGATTCTCCATGGCCTGTGCTCCAGCTCCAGCCTCTAGGTTCCTGCTCTGAGTTCCTACCTTGGGCTCCTGGATGAACTGTGACCCAGGATATGTAAGCTAAATAAACCCTTTCCTCCCCAAGTTGGTAGTGGTCAGAGTATTTTGTCACAGCAATGAAGAACAAACTAGGACACCACCCAAAACCATTCCGTGGGCTGTGGTCCCATACTATAAAAAAGAACAAAGCGAGTTGAGTATCAGCATTCATTGCTCTCTGCATCCTGACTGTGGATGCAAAGTGACAAGCTGCTTCACTGCCATGGAAGACTCCATCCCTTGAACTGTAAGCTGAAGTAAACCTTTCCTCCCTTGAACTGCTTCTTCTCAGATATTTAGTCATGGGAATAAGAAAGGTAACCAGCACACTGGCATTGCCACATTCTCTTGGTGTGATCTACTTACTTGCCTTGGTTTTCAGGGGGAAGGACGTGAGGAAGCTGTGAAGCAAGAGTAGAACAGCATTGTTTCTACCTGCTATTGTGCTCTGAGGGTGGTGAGAGGAGGAAGGGAAGAAAATAATCACAAGCACCAGAAACCATAATAATTGACCTTTTTCTGTGCTAGCCAACCATTCAAGACCTTTTGTTAGATCTGATAGCAGTCAATTCTCCTTCAGCACTTCCAAGACTAGAGCACTGAAGGGGTAGCTGTGAAGTGTACTCTCATTTGGGACAGTCACATGGCATTATGTCAGTGTTCCAGTGTCCAGGCCTCAAGTCCTAATGATGGCCCTGAAATCCTCTTCCAGCACTGTCAGCAGCGTACTCTGCAGCTGGTGAACCCTAACAGGCAGCTCCACAGCATGGGATTTTTCTGCCAAGTGTCTCTGTCCTTGACAATCTTCTAAAGCTCATTCAGAAAGCATTGTTGATCCTGCAGGTTGTTCCGCATTTATTAGCCCAGGGCAGCCTCTGGCTAAGAGAAATATTGACTCCATGATAAAGCCACAGAGGGGAATCCTTGACACATGTCTCCCAAAGTTACTAGGAGTTATTGGCTAGGGTTGGAGCCATCAGAATGAAAACTCTTTTGAGAATAAGGGTATGATTTTTCTGCCAGAGGTGAGAATCATCTCAGTTAATATTTTTTGCCAGGTAATCGTAGCATTGTCTTTTTGTGTGCTCACACAGCATCCTTGTTCTTTTTCACTAATTGGACCATATTAAGTACATACATTGTAATCAGGCCTATCTCATCAATATCCAACAAGTGGCAGTGCTATCACCTTAAGGAATGTGTGTGATCTGGCCAAATATCAAAGGGAAATTCACGAGTTTGTGTCTAAACTGAAGTTGTGCTTTTATTTCTGAGACAGCCAGTATTGCTTTTATTATATACTTTCAATGAAGTCTTTCAAAAAATAGAAGCCATAAATTGGAATGATAAAGATACCATCTAATTAAATATACCAGATGGGAAGGGATTGCTTTGGACGGTTCACCTTGAACTCTCAATGAGCACAGATGCAGGTGTCTCTGTGGAGGTAAGGGCAGCTTTGTCTACACAGAGAAATCCAGGCCAGGCAGGGCTACATAGTACAATCTTGTCTCTAGAAAACAAACAAACAAAAAGCACTACGCATTTTAATTTTATATAATTTGCATTTGCCAGTTAGACTTTAATACAACTGGAGGAAAGAGAAAAGACAGAGCACCCCCAACTGACCCCTGTCTGTCCTCGCCAAGGCCAGAATGTTCTGCTGACATTTGGTACCCAGACAGGGCTTACTGTCCTTTGATGGGACTTTCCCCACTTGGCCCTTTCTGCTGTCACTCAAATGGTGTTAGAAAGATAAGAGTGAAATAACCCATTCCCAGCAACAAAGGGATCTTACTACACAAGTCTGTAAACCCTAGCTGAAGCAGATGTGTTGAGAAAGAACGTTTATGAACTCAAAACAAAATGCCCCACATGAAGACACACACAAGACTGAGAAAGTGTTTGAAACCGTTAAATCAAACCATAATAAGTTCTTGCTATGAGGGATTCTTGGATGTACTATTCTTGCTTTTGAGTTTTTCTTTGTTTTGTTGTTTTTCTTTCTTCTTTCTTTCTCTTATTTCTTTCTTTCTTTCTCTCTCTTTCTCTCTTTCTTTCTTTCTTTCTTGTTTTTCTTTGTTTTGTTGTTTTTCTTTCTTCTTTCTTTCTCTTATTTCTTTCTTTCTCTCTCTCTTTCTTTTTTTCTTTCTTTTTTTCTTTCCCCTTTCTTTCTTTCTTTCTTTCTTTCTTTCTTTCTTTCTTTTTTTCTTTCCTGCTTGCTTGCTTGCTTGCTTGCTTGCTAGCTTTTTTTGAGACACTCTTTTGTAGCCCAACCTGGCTTTGAACTCACTAGGTAGCTGAGGATAGCCTTAAAATCTGGTTCTCCTTCAGCATGTTATTTCTGGTAAAAGCATGTGCCAGGGGTCTAAGGACAATGAAAGATAGGGATCTCTATCGTGGGAAGAGCAAGGAAGTTATTGACAGGTATATTTTGGAAAATACTCCCTGTAGTTAGTTGTCATGATCTCCTCTTATATAAGCCTTCTGCCTTCATTCCTCTAGTCACAGAACATTTGAAAGGGAAAGGGGCAGATTGGAAAGAACTCATTAAATAAGGCAGGTGAATCTTTGTGAGTTCGAGGCCAGCCTGATCTACATAGTGAGTTCCAGGACAGCTGGGGCTACAGGGAGACCCTGTCTCAAAAAGACAAAAAAAAAGGGGGGGGGAGGAATAGTATCTATGTAATATGGATGGTATTTTGCAATACTATAGGGTATATATGCATGATCTTTTGTATGGATATCTTACCCACTATAGCAAAGACAAGATTTTGGTGCTTCAAAGATACAACAAATACCAGCAGGAAGACACAATGTACTACAAGGTTTGCCCATTACAAAACAAGCTTTAAAGCCAGGCTTTATGGAAGTAAAGGGAAACAGATGTTCTCCCTCCTTGTGGCATATTAAGAATATTGTATACTAATGTAAAACCTAAGGTCCCTAAATATTTTCCATGTTTAGAAAATATATATCTTTTCCAGGCAGTCTTTGGCTATACTGCACACTGTCCTAAGAGTAGAAGATGCTTATTGAGTGGGGGGAAAGCCAAATGTCCCCAGCTTTTATTTCTAAGATGGAGAGAGAGAGAGAGAGAGAGAGAGAGAGAGTAAGATAGAGAGAGAGAGAGAGAGAGAGAGAGAGAGAGAGAGAGAGAGAGAGAATAAGAATAAGGATATTTTATCCACCCAACTCCTTTGCACTGGGTGCTTGTCCCCTCAGCAGTAGGAAGAGGAAACTACTAGTTTCAATTAGTGCTGGCCAATGCAAACATAGCAGAAGCCATAAAGTCAGCCTACATATATAATTTTCCATATTTTAGTAGCCACATGAAAAAAAGTGAACAGAAGATAGTGAAGTTCATGCTCAGTATTAATTTTATTTAACCTAGTATAACTAAAATAACATTTTAACATATCAACAAACTTACTAGTGAGTTATTTTACAAATTTAAAAATATTTTCTTTGCAATTTGGTATGCATATTATATTTACAACATGTGGTAATTCAGACTCACTATATTTCAAATACTCAGTAGGCACATGGACACAATGGCCATACAGACCATCATAGAATATTGAGGAAATGTGACACAGAACACCAGGCCTCAGTTTGATGCTATAGTCCAAATGACATTGTGTCAGGAGCATAAAAGTGGCTAAAGGAAGAATGTAATAAACTTCCAGGCTCATTTCATCACCACTAGGGCCTACTGGTGACTTGGAGGGGATCTGGAAACTTCCTTGCCCCAGTGTGCAATATATACATACTGAGATTCAAAGATCAAGGGCACAGCCTGGTCTAGGAACAATAGGGCACCAAAGGGTTGTTTCAAGCTCAGGACAAATGACTAAGGTCGTGGGCAAACAAGAGCAGTCCCACCCCTGCAGGAAGAGACCTGAGAAGAACCAGAACACAGAGGGTCAAGCCTCTCCTCTCTCATGTAATCACTTTATTCCCTTCTGTATTCAGCAAACATGAATTGAAGGCCTCCCTTGTAAGAGGCACTGATCTTGGTATTGGGGACACAGCAATGAGAAATAAAAGAAAGTTAAAAAAAATCCTTTCTCCTATGGAAATTTCTAGTTGTGGGATTAAAAAAAATACTTAGGATGTAAAATAATAATAAGTATGGGAAAGATACAAATAAACCAGGTGGAAATATGTATAATATTGAATAAGGAAATCAGATTAAGGGAATGAAAACTCTGAGAGATTGGATGTTTTAATTTTCCATTTTCTTTTCTTGATACTCAAAGTGGGGGCAAGGCAGAGGGGAGGGCTGGAAACAGGGATCTGAGCAGTTAGCAGAAATGAATTGCCTTATCTTTGGTACATCTATGTATAGTGTGATTAAATTGGCTTCTTAAATTCATATATATTTATGTGGAAAAGAGCGATCATATGTATTACAAACTATTAACTGTGCTTTCCTCTGGGAATGGCACTGAATTTATTTCCATTGTACTTTGCTCCATTTTTCAGTTTTTCTGCTGTAAGCAAGGGAGTGCAACCCTCAAAATGTTTGTGAAAAAAGGAAATAAAAATAAAATAGGCTTCCTCTGGAGTCAGATAACGTTTGTGTCACTGAGGTATTTACCATGATGGGAACTTCCGGAAATTTATCATTTTTCTATGTTTTCTCAGTAATATCCATGGTAGCTATCCTTTCTTTACATTTTTGTCTAGTTTTCCTTTGTTTTTTTAATCCATGTGCCCAAATTTGTTGAACTTGAATTTTTCCATTTGCGTTGCTCTGATACTCAGCATTCAATGTCAGGTTGTGCTGACAGTGCCTTTTGAGACTGCTGACAGGTTTCAGTTGTGATGCACAGTCACTGCCCCATGTACCAGACATCATCGATTGTGACACCTATCCTATTCTGCCACAGCACCTTTTGGTGTGCGTTCTTCTGGAAACTTCTTGCATGGCTAAAATCCCCAAAGACATTCCCTGAACTGCCTTCTGGAATATTGAAAGTTGTCATCACACTGCTTCGTCCACATTTATTTGCAAGTAGCATCATGGGCATGAGATACAAAGGAGGTGCTAAGAACTAGCCCAGAGCTTCTTCTAACTCTGAAAGTGAAGTGATACACAAATCAAAGCACTCAGAAATTCCTACTCTTTTACATGACACCATTTAATGTTGACACAACATTTTGATCTCCATTAAACCTCAGAGAATAATACAAATATTTTGGTGAATGTGTGAACTTGAATTGGCATGCTATTAACTTGTTAATCCTAACACTAACTCCTGTTAATGTATGGGATTTTCAAAGGCTCTTTATTATTTAAAGTGTTGAAAATATTGTGAGTGAAGCTTTCATA
>NW_008334566.1:1708726-1740764 GCF_000622305.1 Nannospalax galili | reverse complement strand
TTTAAAACAAGCAGAACAAAAAAAAATAAGAGAAAAGGGAAAAGCAATAAATGTATAGGTGATATGAATAAAACAACAAATAATTATAACATTGATTTAATTTGTACATATAGAGCCCCCACACACAAAAAAAATGGTAGGATTAAAAATCTTTTCAAGTATAGACGTCCCATGAACCAAAACTGGTAATTTGCTGCATAATAAAATCACAATATATTTAAAGAATTCAAACCATTCAGAGTATGTTCTGTTATTACAGCACAATCAATCAAACTAGATAATCTAGAAAAATCTCAAGTTACTGAAAATGTTTTTAACAAGATTAAATACCTGCTTATAATCAAAACCAAAATGAAATCCAAAGATCTTTAGAGCTAGCAATAGAAAGAAACTTCTTCAGCTGATAATGCCATCTACAAAAGTATCCATTGGCAGGATGTGATTATTTAAAACATTCCTTTACAAAAATTGTATGTGCCAGAAAGCAAACTATACATTTTAGAAATAAGGCCGTTTAATATAGCAATAAAAGTACCTCATTGCTGCTAGAACAAATGAAACAAGAAATGTCTGGATATCTCCAGAGAAAACTATGAAACACTCAAGTAAAAATAAAGGAAAATTAAATCAATATAATTATGCAAATTTTTAGGTTAGAAAGCTAAAAATATTTCAGCATTTATAATGCTGATACATAGATTCAACTAAATCCCAATACAAATTCCAACAATTTTTATAATTAGAAGGCAAGGTTTTACATTTTTATAAAAACTGAAAGTGACAAAAATTTGAGCACAACAAAATAACAGCAAAAACATAATGAAGATGGGACCTTGTGCTTCCAAAAATCAAGACTTCTGCAACTCTATAATGGAAACAAGAAGGTAGTTTATTTTGGAATAAACTAGGCACCCTGTGGGTAGACCTGATAGAACACAGTCACAAATTCATGGATCTCAACACATGGAGAGAAGGGTTTTTTGTTTGTTTGTTTGTTTGTTTGTTTGTTTTTTATCAAGGGTACCAGATATTTGGATATCCATATGGAGAAACACAAATCTCAATTCCTTCCTCTGAATCACCTCATGCCCAAAACTAAATTATAAAGGCATTTAGCTTGAAATATGAAAGGAAGAACCATGACATTTATAGCAATCAGCATTAGGTATTGGTTCTCAGACTGCTGGGAGATTTTTTTGCATACAGATTACCAACTTGGCTGGAGAAATGGCTCAGCAATTGTTCTTTCAGAGGACCTGAATTTGGTTCCCAGCAACCACATGGCTGCTAACAACTGCTTGTAACATCAGTTCCAGGGGATCTGATACCCTCTTCTGTCCTCATGGGCATTGTCCTCATGTGGTGTACCTAAAAACATGCAAAGTAATAATGCACGCAAAGTAAAATCACTCATGCACATAAAGTAATAATAAACATTTTAAGTACTAACCATAAGACAGATATTCAGTAAACTAGATCATATTAAAACTAGCAATGTCTACTATAAAAACAAACAAACAAAAAAGAACAACTATCGGAAGATCAAAGCATTCAAAAGTGAAGAAGTTACATATTATTATTGCCAAATTCAGAAAACTATATATCCCTAGACTATCAATAACAACACAAGCAACAAGTTACACTGCTGTGAGAGACTAAAGCAGCATCGCTACTCTGGAAAAACAACATAACAACATTTACTTAAAATTGAGCATACAGTCTGGCATGGTGGTACACACCTTCACGCCATTAATACTAGCGCTCTAGAGGCAAAAAGAAAAGGAAAAAAAAATACAGAAAAAACACAAGAAACCCTGAACATTCTATTTCTCCAAATCTCCCCAAATGCCAAAAAGAAATATAAATACATTTATAAGATATGTAAATCCTGCCCATGTTAATTAGGTATTGATATTAGTATGGATTAATAAATCATGATGTTTATGTAAGCAATGAAAATGAATAACTGTATTCTAAAAAGAATGATGACTAAATCAGTGGCTTTCTACATTTTACTGAATATGATATATATGGGTTCATGTATGTCAGCAAAGTGATTTGGTATTGGCTTGCATATTTAATAACTCTTTTTTATATTTTATTAATTATTTTTACTTTATGAGTATGCGCATGTAGCCTGCATGTGTGACACCTGTGTCATCATCCGAAGAGGGTGTCAAATCCCTGGAACTGGAGTTATGGACACTTGTTAGCTTTCATGTGAGTGTAAGATTTGAACTTGGGTCTTCTGCAAGAATAGCCAGTGTTCTTAACTTTGAGTCATCTCTCAAGCCCCTTGTATTTAATAATTATTAGCATTTGTTTTTGTTTAATGTACTATATAATTCACTCAAGAATTTTTCTAGTTTAAGGAAATTTATACAGTGTGTATGTCATCCAGGTACTTAAATCACTAAAGTTAGAAGGTTATTGAATGAGTATTCATGAACTTTTTTATTTGCCCAAACTACTAGTACTATTGTTATCAATTTTCGTACTTAGATTTTTTTAGTTATGGCAAACAATTGCTTTTCAATACATGTGGCAGGAGCAGCAACTCAGTCTTCCCAGAGTGAATTAACCTGAAAAAGTACAAAGTAACCTACATAAAAGTATATTTAATATCAAGGGTGCTTTTTCTTGACGTTTCTCAACTATGCTTCCTTCACTAACCTGGCCTCCTGAAAAGGACACACATGTCTCCTCACACCACATCTGGTTGTGCCACAGTGAGCAGGTTTTTAATTTCATTTGTGTAGCCACAGCACATCATTTTTTCCCCATTTTTTATAGCACTCTGCTCAACTCAATTAATTGTTCTAGTTACAGTACTCCTAATTTTTATCTAGCTGATTAACTGGAGAATAATCCAAATACATTTCAAATTATAAATCTTTCATGATTTGGGAGATTTTATACAAATGTACATTTGACAGTGCTAATGTAAAGCAAATACCAAAGTTGATTAAACATTCTCAAGATAAGAAGGATAAACCCATTGGATTATTTTATAGATTTAACCACCAATCGTAAACTGGTATAAACAGACATATTTTGATGTGCATCTTTAAAAAGATAAATCTTTGGGAAATATTCAGTGAGGACCATTGAAGTGGGTCAAGAATGTATGCACAAAACATTTGTATTCTTTACTGTGTAAACACTAATTTATTTATTGAAATAATACACTATTAAATATTTATTAAATAAATTAGCATTTCACTGAGCTTCCTTCCAAAATCATTAACATGGTCTGTGGCTATTGATTTAGCCAGTGCTGTGATTGTTTCTCATGCTGCCCTTCCAATTGTTTGCTAAGTATTCACTGGCCAGACTCATCCTTCAGAGTTTAATCTACCCTTGCAACTACTCTTTGGAAGCTCCTGAAGTAAAAGATTTTTGGAAATTGTAAAACTTTAATTGAATCACAGGGTTCATGTTATCCAATTCCATTTTTTGCTGATGCGTCTAAAAAAAAGTTTTAGCAATCTTCCCAGGACCTTGGAACTAGCATTTTCTTTTACATAAGAGTAAGAACATTCTCCTACGTGAAGGACAGAGGTATTCATTAAAATTTAACCTCTTAGAAGAATTTTGAAGTCTAAGGGCAGGCTTCATAAATTTGAAACAGAAAACTGATATCCCTTATGTTTTGTTTAAATATGTATGGTCCTTTAGAAAATTTCATCAATTTAAAGAAAAGGGATAAGGGGAATGAATTCTCAAATAAAACTAGTATAAAACCTGAGGACAGACTGGGAGATTTATTTGTAGGTATTGTCCATTCGGTATTGTCTTATTCACCGTACAATTCTCAAAAGCACTTGCAGGGCAAACTAAATGCAAACAATAAATAAGTAAGCAGATGGGTAAATAGGAACAGCAGAAGTGAAGAAGTACACACTGCCAAGAAAACATTAAACCTGTCCTCTCTGCTGGAGATGAGCAGAACACATTCAACAGCTGAGAATATGCAGCCGCACGGTGGTCTCCCAGGTGCTGTGTAAATGAGGCACAGCATCCAGGGACAGCAGCCTCTGAAAAATCTCAGTTGGTCTTTGGCTCTGATTTAAAGTAGAAAGCATACATCTCCCTCTTACTGCTCTGCTTTGGCTAATACTGGATAATATTTCTTTCTGTAGTTATCTCACACAGTACATGAATGAGAACATTTTCTATATGTATTTTAATATTATTTCCATGCTTATTGTGTTCATGTTCAAAAGAATCGCAATTGTTTCATTCAAGCACTCTTAAGAACATACACATAAATCTACAGCCCAATTTTTCTCCCGTTCCATTGGCAGATTTTTTTGGTATTTCATAAGACATGCTTGTTGTGAGAGTTATTTATTCTGTGGTACTCAATAAACAAATTAAACTATGGCAAATAGAGATGTTTCAGGTAGAAGATGATTCCTAAGATTTCTAAAGAATTGTATGGCATTGAATTCTAAAAATATGACCAAACAATTCTACTGAAAGACAAATAACAACAAAATTGTCCATTTCATACTTCTATTAATTATAAACTGTGGTCCTAAGCTAGTGTGAAAGACATCATGTACTCTTTTTAAAAATTTTTTTATTTATTTTTATTTTATGTGTCTGAGTGTTTTGCCTGCATAGGTGCACCCATGTCATGCAATGCCAGAAGAGGGTGTGCAATGTCAGAAGAGGGCATTGGTTCCCCTGGAACTCAGCTAGAGATGGTTTATAGAGATGGTGCTAGAAACTGAACCCAAGTCCTCTGCAACATCAGCCAGTGCTCTTAATGCAGAGACATCTCTCTAGCCCCAGTGTATCCTTTTCCAATATATGCCACTGTAGTTTTTTGCAGGTAAATATGATAACTACTCATTTTTATTAAGAAGTATGCATTGCATAATTTTTACAGTTGTATCAGAAACACATAATTATTTTGTTCTAATTTTTGCCATTTAGCATGATTTCAAACATTTTGTCCTATTTATTCATTATTGTTATAAAAATTGGGTATCTGATGGTTAATCGAGGTTGTCTTCATATAATATAATTACTGTCTTAATAGCTACATAGTATTCTGACATAGTTATACTATCATTGATTAGCCATCTTGTCATATATATAGTATATATATACATATATATATGCTTCTTGATTGACATTGTTGGATGATTTCCTTAGGATAAATTCTCAAGAATGAAATATTACCTATTTCATTGCCTAAGTACTCTGAATTTTAAATTAGCAATAGGAATTTTCCAATTTAGTAGTTTCTCACATCTCAATCAATGTTAGTTATCTCTGCTTATAGTTTTGCACACATTTTTGGAATGATATTTCAAACTTTTGTTATACCATTTTATTTTACTAATTAACCAAATTGAATTTCTGCATCTCAGATAAATTATATTCCAGGCCATTTTAGTGTAGCTTTTTGAATACTTTTCACATACCAAGAGGGGGCTGAGAGATGATACTGCATGGTATTTTTTGTTGATGCTGTACTTTGCTTTGTCTTGTCTTGCTTTTGAGGCAAGATTTCACTCTGTAGCCCTGGCTAGCCTTGACTTAAAAGGCTGGCCTCAAGCTTGCAGTCTTCCTGCTCAAAATTTTTAGTGCTGCAATTAGAAGTATACACTGTTGGGTCCAGTTATAAACTGTGATTTTTGACCTTAAGGAGCTCACAGAGTAGAATATGCTAATGAATTTTGTTAGTTTATTATGGAAAGTTATTTCTTCTCCTTGACAATCAACTGACATTTGCAATCCTCACTAGGATGTTCTACCTCACCATAAGACAAGCAACAGAGCTGTCTCAACATGGTCTGAAATCTCTGAAACCATGAACCAAAATGAATCTTAGCTCCTTGTAAGTTTTCTACCTGAGATATTTTGTCACAGTGATGGAAATTCAATATACACACTCTAGCAATATCAGACTTAAATCAGCACCATCTGTACATGTGACAAATGACATTGTTATTTAAATAAGTACCTGCTGAATATTAGTGTAAATATTAACATCTTTTCTCTAGAATTTCTCAGCATATAAATTGTCTAGATTAATTTTTCTGCTGCATCTTGCATGATGATGATGATGATGATGATGATGATGACGACATAGCATGAGTCAACTCTTTAGTATTATTGTCCCTTGGGTTTTATATGTGTTAATCTAAATGAATCGTCAGAGCAGATATGTAAGAGACAGGTTAGATCAAAGAGATTAAATAATTGTCAACCAGTGGTAGAAACAGAACATATATCCTGTTTTGTTTTCTTTCTTTGGTTTTGTTTTGCTAAGAGGGTCTCCCTGTAGCCCCAGCTGGCCTAGAATCCACTACATAGACCAGAATTGCCTTCGTCTCACAGATATTCTGCTCCCCAGGGCTGGGATTAAAGGCATGTACCACCACGCCCAGCAGAATATATTTCTTAATAGTTTGGTTCTAGACAATTAAAGCTGTTAATATTGCCAACTATATTACTTTAAAATCAGTGTAAAAAGAAACAAACAAAAAGGGAAGAATTATTCCCAAGTCTGTATAATTTACTCACATTAGTTAATAAGACTCAGGGAATTTCCTTATTTTTTGAAACATATGTATTGTTGTGCTGGTTAGTTTTTCTCAATTTGACCCAAACTAAACCTACTTGGGAAGTGAGAATCTCAATTGAAAAATTTTCTCTCATCAGACTGGCCTGTAACCTTGTCTGTGGGGCATTTTCTTAATTTCTAATTGAAGTGGGAGGGCACAGTCCACTGTGGCAATGCCATTTCTGGGCATGTAGGCCAGGGCTGTATAAGAAAAGTACCTTAGCGAGCCCAAGATACTAAGTCCATAAGCCACAGTCCTTGGTTTTTGCTTCAGGTCCAGTCTGTAGGTTCCTGCCTTGAGTTCCTTCCTGAGCTTCCCTTAAGGTGACATAAACCCCTTTCTGCTCAAGTCACTTTTGGTCATGATGTTTATCACAGCAACAGAATACTAACTATAGCAAGGTTAACACATGTAAAACACAATATTATGTTTATAAAGTACTCTTCTTTGTGTATCAGTTGGAATACACACACACACACACACACACACACACACACATACAAATTTATGGAATCTCCTCTGTATCCCAATGATTGGGCTATTGAAATTTTGTATATATTTTAAAATAAAATAATAATCGCCTCATTTCTAATGATTGAGTGATTTACTTTTACACTATATCTAAGATTGAAATGTTTGATCAAAAATCATTTTAAGTATAAAGAAGCAATAATGTGCCCAGTTAAAATATGCATTAATATGGAATTAGAATGTCAAATTTAGTCAGACTGAGGAAGAAAAACCAGCTATTTATTAATAGTAATAGAATGAACCATTGCATGTATAGAGGAAAGACACATTAGTAAAACACAAAAGCAATATGTTTGTGCTGCTGTGGGCATGGCTCCAACTTTCCAACTTTAGGCAGAATAGAGTATGATTTTTTTTTCATGGTTGGTAAAAATAAACAAAACTATTTGCAAATGAATTCTGTCAGGCAAGCAACTCTGACTGAAAGTCAGAGGAGAGAAATGAGTTTTACACAGACATGCTGTATAGAAAGCACTTTCCTCTGGTGGGTATTCCCATCAAGATATAGGAACTGAAGATGTTGGCATTCATAGTAAAGGTAGATGCATGGTTAAGTGCCTGTGCCACCCCTTAGATGGCATCACAGCACTGATAGTCTTAGAGAGACAAGTTCCTGCATCTCTGTTGTTCTCAGCAAACATCTGCATTTGGATTAGACGGA
Source organism: Nannospalax galili (assembly GCF_000622305.1). NCBI lineage: Eukaryota > Metazoa > Chordata > Mammalia > Rodentia > Spalacidae > Nannospalax > Nannospalax galili. The sequence continues at coordinate 1,732,988 of NW_008334566.1, read as the reverse complement.
ATCCAAGTCAGACTACTCCAGGGAACTTAGTTTTGACTTTGTTTCTTCTCTCTTGTCTTACATGGCATTCAGTTTATTTTCCTTCCAATAGCAAGTGTCTGAATTAACACATTCATCACACTGAGTTTAGTCTGAATAATTCCCCTCAAATAGTGAAACTTCTTCTGGAAAGAGTACAATACACCATGCCATACCACTTACTAATATCACTCATTGACGGGATTTCCAAGAGTCACTTGACAAAGTGTTGAGAAAATGATGCTGTGGAAAGTTAAACTTTCTAAAGACAGCAAAGCAATTAAGAGCCTAGAACAGTTTCTTCAGATTTATTTTCTAGAAATGGTGTTCTAATTTGTTTCTCTATTTTTGTGACAAAAACACTAACGGAAACCAACTTGGGAAGGAAAGATTTTATTTTATCTCGCATCTCCCAGGTCAAGCTCACCACTGAGTGAGGACAGGACCAGAACTCAGGGCAGGATACCTGGACATAAGAGTACAGACCATTGAGGAATGCTGCTTACTGGTTTGCTCATCTGGCCTGTGTTTAGCCTGCTTTCTTAATAAACAGAAGACCACCTGCCAAGAGGTAGCTCCACTCACAGTGGCTGGAGTCTTCCACATCACTTAACAACCAAGAAAATGCCCCATAGACATGGCTACTGGCCAACCCAATAGAAGAAATTCCTCATCTGGGGCTTCCAGATGTGCCAGGTTGACAACTGGAGCTATCCAGCACATTTGGTCCCTTATCAACTTGACACACAAAATCAATACTGTTAGACCACGACCTTTCCCTTTCTTGTTCCCAAGATATGGTATAAATATTAACACCACAATATAAAACAGTATAACTTTAAAGGTCCTTTAGTCTTTAAAAAACTCAAGCACTTTAAAAGTTAAAATCTCTTACCTGTGGGCTCCTGTAAAATCAAAAACTAGTTACATACTGTCTTATTTCAAAAGGGAAGAAGTGGTCACACTTAGGTAAAACCAAAGTCCAGCAATGTAGCTTAGTGTTGGACATCTGGGATTTGCTCATGTTCTTCTGGGCTCCAGAGGACTTGGTCAGCTTCACTTCTCTGGCTCTGCCATCCACACCACACACAGCTTGTCTCATGGATTCAGGCCATCTCCACTCCACACCTACCGCTGTCCTTGGTGGCTGTCCAATGGCCCTGGCATCTCCAATATGCTGTTGTCTCCATTACAACTGAGGCTGTACCTTCTCCAATGGCCTCCTATGGTTTCTCAGGATGCCAACCTCAGATTCTTTCTATGACCCATTCAATCCATGGGGCCTTCATTGAAAATGAGTTTGTAATTTCAGCATCTCACAGTGCAAAGCCTCAGATTTGCTCCATGACCTCGTCAGGCCTTCCACACTATTCCCACCTTGGAGACTGTTATACATTGCCAAGTTCTGCTGTCAGTTTGATGTGCAGCCTTGGCTCCCTCTGGACCACATCTTCTGTGTGTTGACCCTGAAGAAATATTTCCCAGCTTTCATTCCGTAATGCTGACCTCTTGTTACCAACAGCCGATTTTTCAGCCTCAACTGACCAGCAAGGATTATCCCAGAAAGCTCAAAAGGTTTCACTTCCAAAAATTCTTATTTCAAAATACATCACACAAACAATCCTGACAGAGTCTTTGCTGCTTTTTGAAGCTTCACAAGCCAGACCACTATCATCTACAGCTCTTTCAGCATTATCTTCCAAGTTCCTACAGAAAAGCTCACTAAGCTCCAAGCACTTTCCCAATCTAAAACTCAAAAAACTTCAACAATCCTGCCAGACACATAATGTTCGGGTCCATCACAGCAATATACCATTCTCTGGTGCCAATTTCTATCCTGATTTACTTTTCATTACTGTGATAAACTGTGAGCAAAGTCAACTTGGGGAGGAAAATGTTTCAGTTTGCAGTATAGTCTTTCATCAAGGGAAGCCAGGGCAAGAGCTTAAGCAGCAACCTGGAGGCAGGAACTGAAGCAGAGATCATGGAAGAGCTCTGCTTACTGAATTGCTCCCCTGGCCTGTGCTCAACCTTCTTTCTTATACAACACAAGACCACCTGCCCAGGAGTGGCACTGCCCACAGTGGGCAGGGCCCTCCCACATCACAAAAATGGCCCGCAGACATGGCCACATAACAATTCAGTGGAGGAAACTCCTCAACTGAGGTTCCCTCTACCCAGGTGTGTCAAGTTGACTACTGAAGCTAACCAACTTCAATGGTTAAGTGTTATAAACAAGAGTCCTATGGAAGACATTGGGCTGCTGTTATTTATTTATTTATTTACTTATTTATTTATTATTTGTTTGTTTGTTTCTTTGTTAGTTAGTGTTAGTATTTAGAAAATGTCTCATGTAGCTCAGGCAAACCTTGGACACACTACTTAGCTAAGGCAACTGCCTCTACTTCTAGAGAATTGAGATTAAAGGCATGTGCCACAAGAAAGGATAATTTACACGAAAACATTTCACTTGTGTGTGTGTTATATATATTTACATATGTATGTGTGGTGTACGCATGTGTATATATGTGTGTGTGTGTGTGTGTGTGTGTGTGTGTATTATTAACCTTGCAGAAGCCAGAGGTTGACATCAAAGTCTTAATCTATCCCTCTCCTTATTTTTCAGACAGAATCTCTATTACCTCTGAATGTAAGTCTTGATAATTTTGCTAGACTAGCTGGCCAGCAGGCTCTGGGAATCCTCCTGTCTCTGCCCAAGTGTATATATGTGTGTGTGTGTGTGTGTGTGTGTGTGTGTATTATTAACCTTGCAGAAGCCAGAGGTTGACATCAAAGTCTTAATCTATCCCTCTCCTTATTTTTCAGACAGAATCTCTATTACCTCTGAATGTAAGTCTTGATAATTTTGCTAGACTAGCTGGCCAGCAGGCTCTGGGAATCCTCCTGTCTCTGCCCAACCAATACCCATCAGTACGATTTTTTTTTTATTTTTATTATTTACTACTTATTGAGACAGTCTCTCCTGTAGCCTCAGCCAGCTTGGAACTCACTATGTAAACCAGGTTTACCTTGATCTCACAGAGATTCGCCTGCCTTTCCTTCCCAAGTGCTGGGCTACTAAAATTGCTTCTTACATTGGTGCTGATGATTCAAACTACATTTGAACTGCCCTCATACTTGAGCAACAGTCAGTTTACCCACTGATCCACTTTACCCACTGTGGCCCAAGCTGGCTTCAAGTTCATATGTTGAACACATCCTCCTTGCTCTTCTTCCCTGGTGCTAGGAGTACAGGTAGGGACCATCATATCTCTCCTGCTGGCTCTTTATAATGTACTGGACACACTGCCCTTTTTAAAGTTCTGAGAAAAAAAATTCCAGATTAAAATTAAGAAAAAAAACTCACTCTTCACTTTGTTGAATTTAACATGAATGAAAATTGTAAGAGCAGAGTCTGCATTGACAAATAATAAACTTGGTCACTGGTGACTTAAATGCCTGTTCCTTACAAGGCACAATCTCCCTGTGAAGGTGAGTGACATGTACAAGATAGGAAAGTTTGAAACCCACTGACAAGGGCAGATCAGATGCATATGCAACTAATTACTTCTAATTAGAAAATCCCTCCAAGTATAAGACACAGCTTTAGAAATATTAAAAATTGAACACCCTTGGTCAGAAGTAATCACGTTAAGTGCATCTCTTCCTAATGACGTGCAGTCAGGAGGTAATAGGAAACAGCAAAGAAAGTTAGGACTGAAAGTCCTGCATTTGAGCTCCTGTTCACCACTTACTAGCTACATGGTGCAGGTGAATTTTATAAATTTGAAGCTGTATATAAATGCCAGATATTATTAGAGTCTGAGAATTCTAGGTACTATAGAATTCTGTATAGCTAGATCCTTACATATCCGACTAAATAAATGACACATAGGATTTTGAGAGTTATTGGTTTGTTTGCTTTAACTTCTGAGCTCTAATGAACCAACTTGCTATGAACATTTATTTTATACATCTTTATGATGGGCACATTTTTTTTTAGGTAGGTATTTACTGATTTTTCCATTTCAGTGTATTTCCAAGCTTTCTATCTTTAGCAGAGTACTAACATTTGGTATAGTCCTCCACTATATACTATTCTCTTTTTTCATCAATAGTGAGTGCTATTCTCATTTCATTTTTGATATTTAAAATTGGAAAGATACTTCTGAACATCACAAAGGTAAATGTTAATTGATTTTTTGATGCTGGGGATAAAACAAAATTCTTTTCACCTTCCAAAACAAGGAAAAAGACCTATCCAAGAGTGTTCATTATAGACTTTTCATTATAGCTCCAACAAATACCCATCAGTAAGAGAATGAGTAACTACGTCATGGTATATCTGTAAAATGGAGTATCATAAAACAATAAAAGGAATAAGCTGCTTGTATGCACTGTATGGTTAAACCTCCCAGATAGGCTGAATGAAAGGATCCACACATGAAAAACTGCATCCTGGTTAATTTCTATGTATATGAAATTTATGGCCTGATAAAAATTGACTGATGGTCATAGAAGCCAGCATAAATGCTTTCTTGCCTCTGGGAATGAATGGGGAAGGCGTCCCTAGGAAAACTCAGCTGAGAAAGTGAAGGATGCAAAGTGTTCCCTACTTTATCCATAAAGAGGTGAAACAAAAGTATACTCAAAGAAGCTTTATAATCGTACACTTAAAATTCATGCATTTGTGTATGTTGTTGTTTGTATGTCATCCCTTAATTTAACAAAATTCAATAGTCAGAAAAATTGCATAATTCTAGCTCATCAATATTGCCTCTAAATTCAATTGTTTTTCATGTTACCTTTATTCCTTAAAAAGTAACAAAACTCCATTAGGAAATACAGATGATTATAGATTACTCTTTATAGTGACCAGACACCTTGACAATTTAAATTTTCTGAGAAATTTTTTAGTTAAGAAAAAGGTTTGATTGCTGAATTTACCATGAATTAAAAATGCAATAACAGAATGTATATGGATCATGAAAGCACTACAGTTGATTCATTATATCAGATTATTGCCACCATGTAAAGAGGTGAAAATATAAGGGGAAAGAGTAAGAAAAAGGCTCTAATATTTACTGTACCTTTGCAGTGATAAATAGCCTGATAAAAGAATCCAACAAAGGGTTTGTTTTGGCTCACAGTTCAAGGGTAAGCAGGGATGTCACAGTGGCAGGACCCTGAGGCAGCTGTTCACATTGCCTCCACAGTCAGGAGGCAGAGAGATAAAAGCTGATGTGTAGCTTGCTTTTTCTTTTTATCAGGTGTAGGACCCAAGTCCAGGAAATGCTGCTGCCCACTCTCAGGTGGATCTTCCCACCTCACTTCACCTAATAAAGGTGATCCCTTAAGGCTGCCCACAGGGTAACCTAATCTAGATAAACCCTCTCAGGCATGCCCAAAAGCTTGTCTCCTAGGTGATTCTAAATCCAGTCATGTCAAATTGCTGCTCAGTGTTTATAAGCATTGCAGAGAGAATCACTGTTTCATGCCATGGTATCTTTAAATAGGTTCCTTCACCCTGAGCAGATGTCAACACCCAAAAGTTCTCTATCAAGATCACTTTTCATTCATTTTTTTTCAGAAGAAATCATCAGATTCCCCTGGAACTGGAATTATGGATGATTGTTAGCCACCATGTGAGTGCTGGGAATTGAACCCTGTTCCTCTGCAAGAGCAGTCAGTGCTCTTAACTGCTGAATCATCTCTCTAGCCCCCTTTTTGTTCATTCTTGATCATCTTTTTTTCTCCAAGTTCAGAACATCCACCAGGTTAAACATACCTTTAATGGTGAGAGGGTAAATCTCATAGCCACTCCTGAATGGAGAGGGGTTCTCCGGCAGTTTAAAGATGTAACCATTTTAGTTATTTCCAAGTCCCAGCAATGTACTATATCGCCTACCTAATCTAGTGGACATATTAATTACAGTTATTTGAGGAGAGTCCTTTATGCATAGATGCTTAGAACAATACAAGTGAAGGAAGCAGAGAGCAGTGGAGAATAACATCATAAATCTTGAAAGTTGATGGGTCAAGGTTTTCTCTATGTTAATCTCTAAAGGATAACTAAAGGATTTAAGCATAAGAATAAGGGATAATTTTTAAAATTAAAAATGTAATAGCTGATCAAAATAGAAAATGTGCTTCTATCTGAAAAGTGACTTGAAAACATACATCCTGAATCACTACATTGGAGTGTGAAATACAAAATTCAATTCAGTTATAAATTTTTGAATGTGGCTCATATACAATGATACATCTTAGAAAGCTGAACAGGGTCTTTGAGATTGTTATCTAGTCATAGGGGTTATACCAACTTTCAGGTTTCCTATATTATACAAGAGGTACGTGTGTGCTTCGCATCCTCTTGCCTGTGGCCACAGGCAGAGCTGGGCTCTTCTTTGATCTAGCTACAGATTTTAAAATTCGGTTGATTCCACCCAGATTCACCCCCTCCTTTTTGAAATCTTCTTCTATTCCTCTAAGCATAATAGCCAGCCCTATCCACTTCCTCTCCTAATCTTCTCTTTTCCACAAAGTCATTTGTTTGTTTAGTAAATGCTCCTTCATGTTCCTGTGTGAACCAGACTCATCATCGGTTGACGCACAGCAGAGCTTGAAAACCTTCCATCAGAGTTCTCATATATTTATCTACAGTGCTGACTTCTAAACATGGTCCTTCCTTGCAGTGTAATCAAATTTTCTTCTCCTCTTTCCTGAAATCTTTTTACAGGGAGGAAAAATATGTAAACAGACTGAAAGAAATAAAACCAGGTTAATTTTTCTAAAAAAATAGCCATGATCAGATTGTGTGCTAGTATGCACAACCAAATTGGATTCCAGAGATGGCATGCCTGGGTATTAATTCTACTTCCACAGGTTACCTCATCATAGTTATTTAATTTCTTTTTAACTTGATACCCTTGTCTGTGATAACAGTATTGCTTACCTTACGTGGGTCTTTGTTACTTAAAATAATCAAAAGTGGTAAAACAATTAGAAGAGTGACTAACATATAATGAGTGCTCTCAAAGTGTTAACTCTCACTAGCAATTGTAATTATTGTTGTTATTATATTAACTCGACGCTGAAGAATATTTACTTTGAGTTTACCTAATTTTTACTAAGTTGTGATAGTTTGAATGAGAATGTCCCCCATAGGCTTAAAGTATTTGAACATTTTGTGCCCAGTTGGTGGTGCCGTCTTGGGAGGTCTTAGAAGCTGCGGTTATACCAGAGGAAGCACGTCACTGGGGGTGGGCTTGAACAGTTCTTAAACCTTGCTGGATCTCCAGTCGCTCTCTTGGGTCCTCTGCCTGCTTGAAGACTTCTGTTGCTCCTGCTCCAGCTACCTCCAGCCACCATGCCTCCCTGCCATGATAGTCTGTAATTCCCCTGGAACCATAAACTCAAATAAGCTCTTTCTTCTATAAGTTGCTTTGGTCAGTGTTTCTATCACAGCAACAGAAAAGTGACAAATTTGTATGTCAAATATCAGTTTTTCTGATTTATTAGCTAAACAGAGAAGGAAAGTAAAACCATATACTATCTAATAACTACAATGATTCTTTCATTAGAAAAAATTTTAACAAGTTTCAAAGTCAGAAAAAATGCATATAAAAGTTTTAACACTTTAACTCATATTTCCTGATATTTTGTATTTTAAAGTATTAGAGATTTCAAAGATATTTACTTTAGTAACTGACTTTCAAAGTACTATATATAGTTTATGAACAAATTTCTATGCGTTTACTTAGATTACAGCTGTGATATCTTATATTAAATAACAATTAAAATAATAAATTAACTATTTGCACTCAATTAATTTAAAAGCCTTGATATGTGTAGACTAGGTCAATTGATGAGAGTCACTATTACTGGACTGTCCAAAGATTGAACTATAATATTCAAAAAGTAGTCTTCTGCTGAAATGGCAACTCTGATTCCATTTTATTCTAGTTGCCTTTTGCTAGCCCTGTGTTTCTGCCCAGCCAACCCACCTGCTCCTCCTCTACTGGCTGAGCTAGGCAGGCAAGTTTCATGCAGGCAATATTTTGCATTTATAACACTGGGAAACTTATAACTAGCCAGGTAGGATACGCTTTCCTAACTATACCTGCATCTCCAGGAAGCCCATTGTTTCTGCAGTTCTAAGAAACTTATTTTTCCTAACCAAACTAAGAAACTTCTTGTTAACTCAAAACCTTTTTGTTAAGTGACCTGCCCTGTTCTGGTGTAACTATGGTCATCCGATGTAACTACAGTCATTGGCTTTGCCCCTGGTATGATGTAACTGTGGTTTTAAGCTTTATAAACCTTGTTCTACCTCTCCTTCAGGTCAAGAGTTCTTGGGGCATTTGCCCACTCAACCAGCAGTTAATTAAAAGACTCTTTTTTTAAAAAAAGAATATTTTTATTATTTAAAAGAGAGGCAAATTTTAACACATTTTTCCGAAATAACTTGAAGCAGGTTACATAAAAAATATATATACAATGAAGTTTAAGGGTGGGAAAGTAGGGATAAGAAATCAAGGACCAAATCCAGGCGTGGTGGCATACATCTTCAATCCCAACACTTGGGAGATAGAGTCAGGAAGATCTCTGCGAGCTTGAGTCCAGCCTGGTCCACACAGTGAGGTCCAGGCCAGATGGGGTTACAGGGGAACCCTGTCTCAAAAAGACCAAAGGAAAAAAAGTTGGTGTCACTTGCCTATACATCAGATACAATGTGGTACATTAAATAATCTTTCTCCTTTAACGAAATTTCCACAAAACAAGTAAATTTCATAATTATAACTCAGAGAAAACAAAGAGTTTGGCTTTACTGAGTAAATTTGGTTATATGTTTTTCTACTACCTTCTAAGAACACAGTTGTATGCTAAGGCTAATTAGATATAATTAATTTAGACCTAATAAGGGAAAACTTGCACAACTGAAAAATGAATCAAACTGGATGTGTATGTATACACATTTATATGGATAGGTAAGAGTAAACATATAGTCTAGGAAAATTCCAGTTCATATCTGTTGACCCTGTATAAGTATTAATAATTCCTCTTTTTTTCTTTCACATGTAGCACAGTTTGGACAATAAATTTTATTATAATGATTCATAAAAGGGTGACTTCTGGGTAAGTATTTATGATTTTATAATAGAGTTTGATGGCAGGTGGGATTCAATGAGAGGGTCTGTGATAGAGATGAATATGAGACATCAGCCATATACAACCTGCTGAGTTCTCTCCATCTCTATGAAAGTGAAGCTTAGTCACTCATTTATGAAATATATATTGAGCAGATACCATTTAAGCACTGATCACACCTGTAAGCATGTTAGAAAAGACTCATTCCTCTTAAAGTTATACTTCTGTGGAGTTTAGATGGAGGAACAGAAGTAAACAAATAAATCATCTATTTTCAGACAGTGTTAAATGCTTTGAAGGAAATACAAAGTGCAATGTGTCGGTGAATAAGCACAAAGTGGTCAGCTATAGAGGAGTCTCTCTGACAAAGCTGTACTACCCGTTCTGATTTTAATGAAAACAGCCTCCCACAGGTGAAGAATGGAGGCATTTCTGGCATAGAGAAAAATGATGGCAAAGGATTGGGGCAGTGGTAAGCTTGGTCTGTGGCTGGCAGTGATGCTGGGGATAGGGAGTGACACCTTGTCATAGATTAGGGAAGACAACTAAGGTAGAGCTTGGTCTTGGAGAGAATTTGCATTTGTGTACAAGTGCAAGGGGAGTTCTTTTTGACAACAAGCAAATGGCATATGTGATTAAGTCTTAAAGCAATCCCTGTGTTATAGCCAAAGGACTATGGTAGAGCACATAGGAATTGGGAGACCAGTAAAGTCCCAGGTGACAGAATGGCTTAGACAGAATCATGGCAGGGAAAATGAATACAATTTGATGAAGTCAAAATAATTTTGAAAGTAACTTGACAGGGTTTCCTAAAAGTAATCTGAGTGTGAGAAGGTAAAGTGTGAGAAGGAGGGAGAAGTGATGAATAATTCCTGGAATAGGCCTAAAATTGAGTGTGTGGTAATAGCCATGTAATTATTGAAATGTAAGCACAGCCCCACTTTCAAGTGCCCATTCAGGCTTTGATCAAAGAGCAACTAACAGCGACAAAGGGAAATGCAGATTAATACCATGAACTCTTAGAACAAAGATCCTGTCAAATTCATCTTTTCATCTCCTATGATGTTTAAATATGCCATAAATACTGTGGAGGCGCAAGAAAATAACAATGAATATGAATGGAAACCTTGACTAGAAGTGATCCTGGATATTTCAGGAGAGTGTCCAAATGAAAGCAGAATTTGTTTGTTGCTTAGTTTGTGTCAGTCGTTGAGCTCCACAGAAACACAAGTTACACAGGGACAGAAAATGCCAGCAGTGGGACAGAAAGTAAAGCAAAATCCCTGATGATGGCAAATGACCAAAGATTACAATGTGGACCAAAAGAAAGGGAGTGCTTTTCAAAGGAAGAAAACCTGTTTCTCTCTTTCTCTTTCTTCCTCTCTCTCTCTCTCTCTCTCTCTCTCTCTCTCTCTCTCTCTCTCTTTCTGAATGTTTTTTTGGTGGGGAAGTGCAGAGACAGGGTCTCACTATGTGGTCCAGGCAGGCCTCAAGATCACCATTCTTCTCCCACCATCTCCTGAAATTCTTGAACAAAGTGCTAAAGGCATTAACATTAACTTGGTGTAGCAAGACCCCCAAAGCCTAGTGAATGGAGCAGAGGCCTGGGCAACCTGTGATATGATACAGCTGAAAGGTGGGCAGAAACAGCTCCACAAACAGTGGTGAAAACTGGTCGGGGGTTGGGGGGACATGATCAGGTTGGAGTCTTGAGTCACACTGGTTGCTAAAGGTCAGTGACTAGATTGTGGATGGATATCAGCCAAAGTGGGGTATGTGTTCACAATTTCTTAAACAGCCTGGAGATATAATATGATTTGAACAATCTTTAAAAACAAATCATTTCTCAAGATGATTGAAATGCTTTAGTAAAAGCCAAAAAAAAAAAAACCCAGAAGAAAAAAAGCAACTTGAAAGTGTACTTTATGATTTCAGATATCTAGAAAAGACAGTTGAGGGTTAGAAAATAACAGAACCCCAAAATAAATGTTTTGAAATTTTACTATCAAAGAAATGGCTAACAAGTTATTATTTTTTGCTAAATTTAATTTCAAAATAATGACTTTCTTTCATGTTAAGTATAATGTATGTTCATTATTTTTAAAACTAGGAAATGCAGGGCCAGTGAGATGGCTCAGAGGATAAAGGTATTGCCACCAAGCCTGAAGATCTGAGTTAGACTCCAGGACCTACAAACAGGAAGGAGAATCAACCTCTGCATGTCATCTCCTGGCTTGAACACACATATACACACAAAATAAATACATTTTAATAAATAAATAAATATATATAATAAAAATTAGGGAATACAGAAAGTAAATAAAAGAGAACAATAACCTGCGCTCCCAGAAATGGCTTCTGTTAATGGCTTCATCATACTTCTCAGTAGACTTTTTAGGAAGCTCTCTTCCTTTCTTGCTTCTACTCCTTCAACTCTTCCTCTGTTCTGCCTCTTCTTCCTGCCGCTCCTCCCTTTTCTTCTTTATAGACTTGCTGTCACCCTGTTCATCTAAGTTTGTTTGCTTTTCTTTCTGTTTAGCATTATAACACAATCACGGGAAATAACCATCTCTTTATGACTTTATTCAATATAGCAGATGCTGTTCCTCCTCCCTAACCAGGTACTCTGCATGGTTTGCATTTGAAGAGCTGATGTCCTCTGTATGCTGGCAGTGACAGAACTTTACAATATTTATCTTTGTTATTAACAGGGATGTTGGACTTCCTCTTGTACTTATAAAAGATAGGGCTGTCTCATAGGGAAGGGAATCTCTAGAGCTACTGAAATATTTCAGGGGATCAATTTGTTCTACATAGTTGAATGGATCCTTCAGGTCATCCAAACAGCTGCACTGCGATTGTCCAGGGACCATTTCCAAACACGCAGACATCTGTACTTCATTTCATTTGTTAAAATGGTTCCATTTTTAAAAAATCAGGATCATCCACATGACTGACATCCTTGTTCACATGTGAGAAGCAGGTTGGATTGAATAAAACATCGTTTCCTTTGCCTAGGAATTAAATGAAATCGCAGTATGCTAAGTTGCACATATTTTTCATTAGCACTTAGCTACCGTGTCTGTACTAAGATCCATTTATCTCACGCTTTTTTTTTCTTTCTAGATAAAATTTTCAAATGCTTGCATTTCACTGCCTGTTGGTTGATTGGATAATTTGAACATCAAAGGAAACTTTCATTTAATTTAAGCCTTAAAGTTGTCTTTTGCTTTATTAACTCTCGATCAATAAACAAGCAATTTGGAAATGTAATCAGGAAATGCTTCTGATTGGCTGACAATGTATCAAAGCCAGGCTTCAAGGCAACAGCAGGCTGTAACAAGCAGTTTATTACCAGTAGCTGTTACTGACATTAGTCAAAACCAAGAAAGATAAAATGGAATAAGAAATGGAATGCTGGCGGAGCCTTGGGCGCTGTGTTCTCGTCTTCCTTTGAAAACTGCAAGCCTGTCTTTGATATGATAACAAATATAAACTGTTTAAAAACACCAAATGCAGAAAAACTGAGCCTAGCCTGTCATGGAGTTAATCCATTCCAGAGTGACACACAAATAGTGTAACATCCAGCAGATATGTTATGGAAATATTTTGAATTGGATTTACATGTAGTGAGCAAATTGGAACTTTTGATTTTTACCAGATATTGTAATATGCATGTTCTCATATTAACGGAATGTAATCCTATTTGAAGATAATGAGTTTTCAACAGGCTCTGCAATTGGAAGCTGTGTGGAAAAAAAATGTTTAGTTTTTAACCAGAGAGGGGCCAAGAGAATTGGGCCATAAATTTGCAAGGTACCCTCACTTTGTATCAGTCAGAGCTGCATGTTATTTTTGCCCTTGGTTACTGCTTACCAAGAGATTTCTGGGATTGATGGGTTTTAGGCTTTCCCCCCACCTTTATCTCTGGACTGTCCACCACCATGGGCAAATAGCAATGCACAGAGCACTTGACAGGGATTTTTTCTTTGCACACATCACTCCTCACAGTCATTCTAAACAGTCTGTGCATATTTTCCATACAATTAAAAAAGGAGAGAGAGGGAGAAATATCCTTTATCCTTGTTGGTTTTTAAAAACTCTCTCAGATATTGAGTATAGGTTTGAAGAATTATTTTTCATTGCAGTCAGAAAATTATAAGCCACATTGATAGCAAAATCAAATAGACTTAACACAAAGGAGAGATTAGAAAAAGGAAGGGATTCTATTCTTTATTGCTTTCAGAGGCAGCTTGGCCTTGGTACGTTGGCTGTCTTTTCATTAACACTCCAGGAGTTTCCCTCATGGCATCAAAGATCTCCATATTTCAAGATAAATAGGCAATGTAGTGTCTGATGGAGCTTTGCTCTGTGTTGAAATGAGTCCATGAGACATTACTGGTGGATACCACCACTGTTATAGACCACAGTATATTCACTTTCTTCTCCAGAGGTCAGGCAAATCAGTTAGCAAAATTCTTTGAGTAACTAGATGACCATCTGCCCATTTTGTCCTCTGTTTACCAATATGTATACTGAAGCATTACAAAAACAAGGGCTTGTCTAAAGGCACATGGGCCTAAGTTGGTGTATGAAATTTCAGTCTTGTTTTCATTATGGCACAATGGTCTATGTGACAGGCATCTTGTAACATCCCTTCTATTCTTTGTCACTTCTAGGTATAGAATGTGTAATTCAGTTAAAAATCCATACAAATAAAGACACTGATTTTCCTACTTTGGGATCCCTATGGTGAAGAAAGCAAAGCCTCTAAACTTATCGATGAAAACTTTGTTTTAACTGACATCTACGTGTGAATAAATATGAATAAGGAAAGACTATTTACTCACTTGACATGCTACCAATACTATTAAAAACAGTTTCTTTAATGGTTGCAATTCAAAGTTCTCATAGACGAAGCCACACAATTCCCAGTAGTCATGAGTAAGAATCATTATGATTAATGTTATAAGGTACTTTACTGATCTTCGAAAATCACATGTAAATAAATAAACAAGAACTTCTGTTTGATTCTGATGTCATAAAAGTCACATATCCCTTAAATTATAAGAAATTATTCTAGCGATAGCTGTAAGTTTTTGAAAAAATCAGTTTATGATTCAAAGAGGGGAAAAATGTTATCAGTATGTTCATGTCTCACCAAAATTCAAGATGTTTGCTCTTTGAGAAGCAGCAATCATAAGAGTCTCTTGGGCTTTTCAATGCAAGGCTGAAGAAGCAGTTCAGCCTCTGAGAGCAAAATCCACTTCAAGAGGAGGAGGTATTTACCTCCCATATGTTAAACATGGAGACGTACACAGGACTTCCACATGTTTAGCCCTCTCTTGTTTTCTACGCCCACTGTTTATATACATATTAATATCTATCCATAAAAGTGGGATATGTGAAAATGAGAAAGTACTTTTGAATAGTGTTATAATTCATCTATTAGTGTGGAAAGACCAAAGAAAAGAGTCAGGACTTTGACATTTTGGAAAGATGTTTTTTAAGATTGATTTAAAAAAAAATCTATGTGAGGTTATTTATATCATCTGCAGTTTAATACCTCCAAGACAAAATGTGGAGACATCAATGTTGAAACAAAACTTTAGAGGGGAAACGTTAGACATTATGAGAAGAATAATGTGAGTTGTTTAAAGACCAAGGGCAGAGTGGTGCTGGAGAGAAAGCAGAGGCACAAATGGCATCATTTATTAGTTCTAGAAGATTACATGGCGTCTCAGTGCTTTCACTGTGCTTAATAGAGAGTGAAGCAATTTGTTATGAAAGTGGTTTGTCTGGGGTAAGTAGGAGTGTTGAAACGATAGCTATGAATATTACTTTGTAATAGTCTCCCTTTTATAAGTAAGAAATGAAAAACATTGCTAGGGATATTAGAGTCTCTTTAAGGTATTCTGTTTTGCTACTTATAGATAGAAAAATATGATGGCACAATAAGTTCACTTCAAGGAGTGGAACTCTGGAAGGTAGATCCTTTGTAACAACCTAATACCAACACTCTTAATCCTGTGAATTATGACATAACGGAACCAAGGAGCAATCAAGATGAATCTTTTAAACTACATGTGAAGTGTCAAGCTTCTAAAAGACACAGAGACTGGGAATTTGTGCAACGGTTTACAGTAAAGTAAAAGTACACAAATAGTGTAAAATGATGGTTTGAATACTCAGAAGTTTAAAAAGGTAGAAGACCTGAGCATAAAGGAAAAGATGATCGCTAAATACTTGGTTTCAAGCAAATCTGTAGAAGGTGGAGTCATGTGATGTGATGACCAAAATGGAGATGGGAGTCTGGAGAGATGAAAAAAATATTTATATTTTAGAAATTTTATATTGAAAATTCTGAAAGTCACTCAGTTTCCGTTAGAAATATCATAAAGCGTTTTGAGAAAACATACAAATATTAGTAGAAGAAATGCTGGATAGAAGTATGAAAAAGCGGTTCATCAATATGGAGGTATCATAGGTCATCAAATGATAGGATAGAGCAAGCTTGAGTATCCTCATATTTAGAGGTTGGTGGTAAAAGAAAAGACACCAAGGGACACTGAAAACATATCACCAGTGATTGAGCAGGAGCCCCATAAGAGAGTACAGTTTCCACTTTCAAAATCAGTCATGCTAAGATTTTCCAGACTCTGTTGAGTGATTCTTGGAGCTCAAGAAGAATGAAGAGAGAGTTCATTAATTTTGACAATATGGGAATCTTCAGTGTCCTTGACAAGACTGATTTCTCTAGGATGCCCAGGTGGGTAGCACATTAGAGGGAACTGAATGGTCTCCAGAACAAGAAATCGTAATTGGGTAAAAACTAGTAGAACAGTGAGAAGGTAAAGTTTGCCTTGGCTTCTTTTTCCTTTCTTTTTTCCTTCCCTTTCCCTTCCCTCCCTTGTCATCGCTTCCTTCCTTTCATTTTCTTAATTGTATTGTTTACTTAAATACTTACATTTGTGTAGTACTGGGGACCAACCCCAGGGTTTCACACATGCCGAGCAAGCGCCCTGCCACGGAGTCACATATGAAGACCTGGCCTCTTTCTTTAAAAGACTGGAAATAGAAAAGGTTTCTGTGCATGTGTACATGCCATATAACAATAATTGTACATCGAGTAAATATTGCATCAAAATTAAATTATATACAGATGGTTTCATAGAAGAAGAAAGATTAAAAACGTGGTGCACGCCTTTAATCCCAGCACTGGGGAAGCAGAGGTAGGTGGATCTGTGAGTTCAAGGCCAGTCTGTTCTTCTGTTCTGCATAGTGAGTTCCAGGACAGCTGGGGCTACAGGGAGACCCTGTCTCAAAAAGAGCAAAAAAAAAAAAAACCTAGGTAGTTAGATTATAAAAGTCAGCAAAACCACCATTGAACAAATGCAGGTTTTGATGACTTATAGCTTTGAGGGTAGGCATTTGTTTACAAATCAATATTTTCTTAAGACAGGATTTCTTTTAACATTTTTTTAATATTTTTTATTTTATGTGTATGAGTGTACTTTTTATTTTATGTGTATTAATGTATGTAAGTGCACTCGGGTCATGCAATGCCTGTGGAGGTCAGAAGATGGGGTCAGATTCCCTGGTATTGGAGACAAGTTAGTTGTTAGCCACCATGTGGGTGCCAGGTTCTCCACCAAAGCAGCAACTGCTGCCAACCACTGAGCCATCTTTCCATCCCCAAGACAGGATTTCTCATCACTCTCTCACCTTTAGTATCTATTAACAAAAATCAGTGATTCCCTAATGCAGGCTGGGATCTCTCCTTAAGGCCCTTATAGGTTTGAGATGTCAATGCTTTTCCTGCTGCTGTGACAAAATACTTGACAGAAGCAACTTAAAGAGAGAATTTATTTTGGCACACAGTTTGAGAGGATAGTCCGCCCTGATAGAAATCCACAGCAGCAGGACCACCGTCAGGAAACAGGAGGAAATAAGTACTAGTGCTCAGCTTTTTTTTCCTCCTTTTTATTTAGTCAGAGGCTCCAGCCCAAGAATGGTTTCATCCATATTAAGATGGGACTGATCATCCCAATTTACTCAATTTAGAAACTCCCTCACAATTATATCCAGAAGAGTGCTTCCTTGGTGATTTTAGATCCTGTCAGGTTGACAGTCAGTACTAACCATCACTGTAGTTCTGTAGTTGGTAATACTGACCTTAATTTTTTTTTTTCCAAATACAGGGCACTAACATTGAGCTCATGATGCAGAAGCACTGAAGATCAATAACACTTCTGTGCCTTTGCACAAATCAGGTTTGGAGCACCAAGCTATACCAATTGCTTGTGTTTTTACTATCAAGCACTCCCAACAAATAGAACAAAAAGTCACCCTCACTTAACAATGACCTTAAAGGAAATAATTTTATTCAATTAAATTAAGTTATAAATTCTGCAAAATTTACCATTGAATGAATGACTTCTCCATAGTCAGTGTGATGGCACAGGAAGTACACATACTGCCCTTTTGTAGCCTGCTGAAGGATGATGGTGAGCCTGAGGAAAAGCCAGTTGTGCTGCTGTTGAAAGTTAAGCCAGCTGCCTTCTTAGGAAACATCGTTTTTACTTAAAACAGTTTTCATATCAAATGAGGTTATTCAGGTATGGATGTTTAGTGAGTGGTTTTCTCAAAAGTGCCCATTTCAAAGAAGTAGTTGACAATTTGGGTTGCCAATGATCAAATTCAGGTAAAAAATAGAATTTTGGAAAATCTGCAGTCGTTACAAACAGTTTGACAGCCCCGTAGTATTTAAAGGCTTTTCAAAGGACATTGGTGATATCAACACATATGATGTTTAAAATATTGTATTATGAAATGTGTCAGCATTTGAAAACCCTAACTCAGTGACCAATGTATGATGTTACAAAATTATCTAAGAGGAAAAGATCCACTTAAAGTATGATATGCTACTTATTGGATTTCAATGTAACACAATTAAATTTCATTGATATGTTTTCAGGTGACACATTGCAACTAACTTTTAAGAAACTGTTACATGGCCAGTTTTAGTGCAATAATAAAGAAGACTATTGGTTGGAAGCAGGGGGCTCTAGAGACATGGCTCAGCAGTTAAGAGCACTGACTGCACTTGAAGAAGACCCACATGGTAGCTTACAGTGGTCCAAAACACCAGTTCCAGGGGAATCCTATGCCTCATTCTGACCTCTACAGGCATTGCACGATATAAGTGTACTTACATACATGCAGGCAATATACTCATACACATAAAATTAAAAAACTAAAATATTTTTAAAAGAAGACTATTTGTTAAATATGAACAAGGAACAATGATACACATTATTTGTATGCAATATTTATGAAAGAAAGTATACTTGCAGCTACATAAAAAGTCAACAAAATGTTTCACTCTTCTCAATCTCCTATCTGTTTAACATTAGGTTTTCTCCATGTGATTTAGCCAATGCAGCTTATTTACAAGCTTATTGCATTAGTGCATATAAAAGAAATTCTCATAAACTAGAAAGGGTAGGGGATACAGGGAAACGGGACAAGGTCTGACCCCAAATCCCAAATTCCAGTGTGATAAAAGTTTCTAATGTTCAACTGGACAATAGGATGACTATACATAACAGTAATGTATGTTTTTTAGAAGTCGGAAGGGCTAGAAATATAGCTCAATTGAGAGAGTGCTTGAAGCATGCACAAAACCTGAGTTTGAACCCTAGCCTAAATAAAATCAACTGTGGTGTTGCATGCCTGGAATCCCACCACTTGGAAGGTAGAGGCTGGAGAACCATCAGTGTAATATCCTTGCTCTATTTTGAGTTCAAAATCACATGGGACTATCTAAAAAGTAAAAGCAGAAGAAATACTTCAAACGTATTCTCCACAAAAATATGATAAATGATTTAAAGAGATACCTGATTTGAACATCACACAATGTAAATGTGTCAAAATAGCACATGGTGCCCTTTAAATATGTATAATTGTTATGTGACAATTAAAAATATGAAATTTTAAAATGTGAAATGATACCGTTATCACTTTTCTCTTTTGGAAAATAGATTTTTTTTCTTTTCATTAAATGAATGCTCATTATACTGGGTGGATGGTGAATGCTTGCAATTCCAGCATCAGAAGGCTCAGGCAAGAGAATTGAGAGTTGAAAATCAACCTGATATACTTTGCAAGAACTGGTCTCAATAGCAGGTGTTTGTTACAGACATGAAATATAAATACTATTTTAAGTCAATTTGAATAAAAAATATTTCAAATAACTCTGATTTCTCTAACTTCTTTTCTTTTTCCTATTTTATTTATTTTTATTTTTTGAGATAGGGTCTTCATGTAACCCCAACTGGCCTACAACTGACTTTGTAGATCATCCCTAGCTGGTCTTGATTTCATAGAGATCCACCTGCCTTTGCTTTCCAAGTACTGGAATTGAAAGCCTATGCCACCACACACAGCTGGTTTCTTATATATTAAGTGCTGTTAGATAAAATCCATGTAAACAAAAGTGCTTTGAAATCCTTAAAATTTTTCAGATTCTAAAGGAGTTAAAAGGCCAAAAGATTGAGATTCATAGCTATACCGTATTTATACAATGTAGAGAGGGTACTTGAAATATACTTTTCCTTCTTTTTTCTTTTTCAGTTTCCTAGTTTTGTGTTTACTTTATGTTTTGATTCCTTATGCAAATTATGTTCCCCTATTAGGCAATTCTAATACATTCAATTTTCAGTGCAATCACATTCTAGGCAAATGCCTGCTGTGATCAGGCTGACAGGAAGAAGGATGAATGATTTAACCTTGACTTCAATGTTTTAACAGCAAATGTACATGCATGTTAAATTGAAAATCACAGTCATTTGGAAGATCCAGGGCTCCTAAATCTCAGTACTTTGGTGAATGCTCCTGTTCGGTCATTAGAAGACAGTGATAGTAATGGTACAAGGAGGTCCCCGGGCTTCATTTCTAGCCTAAGAGCTACTCTTGAGCACATCTCTCAATCATACAGGACCTGAAGTTTCTCATATTTATATGGAAACACATACCTACACTTTTCTTACTTTCTTGCAGTTTGAATTTCATGCAATTCTGATTAAGTTGCCAAATATCCCAGTCTAAAAGTTATCCCAACAAAAATGTTAAGTGCTCAGAAGGAGTTTCAAACTAACTTAGCTTTTATTCATGACCTTCATTTATCGAATGATACAAAGATCTCATGAATAATTCTCTCACAGTAGAATATTTTCTTCTCATCTGTTTCTGTATTAGCCAGGGTTCTGAAAGGAACAGAACTCACAGAATAAACAGATATTTAAAAGGGGATTAATTAGATTGACTTACACAGTTTGGTCTGGGTAGTCCAACAATGACTGTCTTACACTAGAGACCAAGAATCTGGTCGTTGCTCAGTCCACTAGGTTGGCTATCTGAGTAGTCCCAACCTGGCTCAGAAGGTCTGGAAGATTCCTGGAGATCTGCTAGTCTTTAGTCTCTGTTGAAAACCTGAAAAAGTGGGTTCTGGTATCAGTGAAGGAATGCTACAGCAACAGGCTACATGAAATTGCCAGCAAGAGTAAAAGCAGACAGGCAAAATCCTTCTGCCATGTTCTTTTATCCTGGGATGCCACCAGGAGTTGCTGCTTACATTCAGGATGGGTCATTCCCCTTCAAATAATCTGATCAAGAAACTCCCCAACAGAAGTATCCAGTAGCTTGCATTGTAGTTGATTCCAGACTCAGTCAAGTTGACAACCAAGTCATCCATGACTGTTTCTCGTTGAAGGCTCCTGTCTCCTGTCAGTAGCAGCCCAGTTTCCTTACAATCTCCCATGGGAGACGCCAAAGAGAAGGAGGAGCAGGCAGATCCCATCTTAAAGCTCAACAGATCCACCTTACAGAAGGACTCATAGGAGATTTGTGTATCCTGAAAAATATTCCACTTTATAACCTTTATATGGTTTTGAATCATTTTCCCATTAAGTTCATAAAGAATGTTTCTGAATTTTATCTCACTGTGAAAGAGCCTACAATTAGCATCTTAAAACATATGACTGAATTATTTTATAAGAATATTTTTATTTCTTTAAAATGAGTTCTTGAAATAGGATGGTTCGCTAGCTTGCTAGAAAAGTGGACAAATTTTACTTTTGCTATTATTGTAGCCCAGTGACTCCTTTTAATATTTCTCTCTTCCACATTTGAGCAAACTTTGAATTTCTTGCAAAACTTATTTGATTAAGAAAATGTCTCATATCATACTAATTTTCTTTATTTCTTTTAGCTGATAAAAATCATGCTTTTTATTCTTTTCTTATTCATTTGAATTTTAAATTGCTGTTTAATGCCCACTATCTCATTTTATAAAATTTTCACTGAAGATGTTTTTGTTTAAGAAGCTATTTAAAACTTTTTATTTGACTTAATCTATCAATACAGTATTCATAAATTCTTAGCTTTAGAAGGTTAACTTTTTCTTTCTAATAATCACTGAGCTTATTCCAGGCCTTTAATGATATCATTTTAATACTCAAATTTTAGAACCAACTAAAATTCATTTTGAGTAAGGAGTGAAATAAAGCTCCACTTATCTTTTTCCAAATGACCAGCCAGTTGTCTCAATATCCTTTATTGAATAATCCATCTTTTCCATGATGTTTTGAAAGGCTACCTTTATCATATCCTAAACTTGTACATTTTTTCTATCTCTGGCCTCTCAGAACAGAGAAGTAACACTGAAGGAAGAGAAAGTAAGGTACAAAGATTATGAATCTTATGGAAAATACTTGTTAAAACATATAAGGAAAAAATAATTTTAAGAGGAAGATTAAAGGTGAACTATCATTTTTTCTATATTCCCTGGGTCCAAGGAGATATCCTACATTTGTTGTCTAAGTCATGGAGTGTTAGAAATATTTTCATCCTCCTCCTGACAATTGTATTCTTGTTTAAGCACTGCAGAATAATAGACAAGTGAGGTCCGTTGCTTCGCTAGATCAAGGTTCCTTAGTAACTTTGAGGCACAGGAAGAGCTTATACATCATAGAAACAAAATACATGGAACAGCATTTCATCAATAGGGTATGAAACAATTTACCATCAACATAACTACTTCCTGTATATGTATTCCATCTTCATGAGAAAGCTATAATATAAGACATAATTATAATTATCCCAATGAAACCAGGATTCATACAATTTGAAGAATTATGTAGGACTTACATCTCTAGAGACTATTCTTAGCATGGTTTTATTAGAATATTGACAAAACAGGTATTTAAGGCTTCTTAACTCTTAACTGTTTTACAAGGCAGCCTGAATTAAATAATTCATACATTACTTGGAATATAGGACACATTCAATGCTGACAGTATTTGAATAAAATACCCTAAAAGAAGATGAATGTTTGATTAAATCAAGTAAATACTGCAGGGGATGAGTAGTAGTTGGTCTAAGATGGTGGACCAACCAGAAAACGTGGTTAGTTCTCTACATGAATTGCCTTCTGCAAAAATAGCTAATAAAGGAACATAGACAGGATAACTCAGAAATTGCATTGATACATTTTTCCCCACATGACACAATAATTAAATGGAATCACCACAGTATAATCATGGGCACTCTGGATACCACAGTCATTCTTAGTGACATATGAAGATTTTAATTAAAGAGGCCAAAATGGGGGGAGGGGGAGGAGACCTAGATGAACTGGAGAGCTGTCTCAGCAGTTAAGAGCACTGAATACTTCTCCAGTGGACAAGGTTTGGTGCCCAGCACTATATGGCCACTAAAGTCTGTCTGTAACTCCAGTTCCAGTGGATCTGAGGCCCCCTTCTGACATCTTCAAGTATTGCATGACATAGGTGCACTTAAGTATATGCAAGCAAAGCACTCATAAACATAAAATTTTTTAAAATTATTTACTTAATAACCACATAGCTAAGATGCATGTCTTTCAAAATTGGCTATAAATTTTTAGGTTTACAGTTGAATTAATACAGTTATAGAATATTGTATTCAGTACAAACTCTATAAGATTATAAAATTAAATGAGGTTTTAACCTTTAAAATGATCTCCATTTCCTTATTAAAACACACAATTTCATACAGAAAAAATCATTTTAATGCAATTAACACTGATGTTTGCACACATGTGTCTCTAATCTTTATATATCTGATTATTACTAGTCACAGTCAGTTACTCTCTGAGATCCTTGGCATCTGACAATGGATATAAAGTCATCAAGTAGGTTTCAACGGTAATGTTTTTCATTATACTAATTATTAAGGAGCAAATTTTTATGCTTTGAAGATTTATTTTTTTTATTTTTTTAAATTTAATAATAACCTGAGTAGAAGAAACATTTCATTACAGCTTTACTATATTCAGTAACACATTCTAGAGCAAGGATACATCTCTTTCAAAAGTGGTTGTAAATTTTTAGGTTCACAGTTGAATGAATACAGTTATACAATATTGAACTCAATATAAACCCTATAAGATATAAAATTCAATGAGTTTTTACCCTTTAAAGAAGGTCTCCATTTCATTTCAAAATATGCTTTTTCCTACATTTTTAATGCTACTAATGCTTAGATGTTTGCACATGTGTCTTTAATCTCTACATATCTGATGATTACTAGTCACAGTCAGTTACACTCGGATCCTTAGTACCTGAGTACTGTTTGAAACTCTTGCAAGAGCAATAAGACAGGGGAAAGAAATTAAAGGAGTAATAACTGGAAAAGAAGAGATCAAATTTTCCCTTTTTGCAGATGATATGATATTATATCTAAGAGATGCCAAAATTCCACCAGAAAACTCCTAGAAATTATTAACAAGTTCAGTAAAGTAGCAAGTTATGAAATTAATCTACAAAAGTCTCTAGCCTTCTATATACCAATAACAAGCAAATCAGAGCAAGAATACATGGAAACACTCCCTTTCACAGTAGCCTCAAATAAATCCCCAAATAAACCTGAACAAAGACATTAAAGACCTGTACAATGAAAATTTTAAATCTTTAAAGAAAAAGATTGAGGAAGACACAAGATGGGAGGACCTCCAATGATCATAGATTTGAAGAATTAATGTTGTGAAAATGAT
>NW_008334566.1:1704381-1708647 GCF_000622305.1 Nannospalax galili | reverse complement strand
ATAGCCAAAGCAACCCTGAGCACTAAGAGCAATGCTGGGGGGGATTACTATGCCAGATATTAAACTGTATTACAGAGTGTCCTAGTTTGTTTCTCCACTGCTGTGACAAAACACTCTGACCAATACCAACTTGGGGAGGAAAGGGTTTATTTAGTTTACATATCCTGGGTCACAGTTCATCTGGGAGCCCAAGGTAGGAACTCAGGGCAGGAACCTGGAGGCAGGAGCTGGAGCACAGGCCATGGAGGAATACTGCTTATTGGCTTGCTCCCCTGCCCCCTGCTCAGCCTGCTTTCTTATGCAACACAGGCCCACCTGCCCAGGTGTGGCACCACCCATAGTGGGCTGGGCCCTCCCACATCACTCAACAATCAAGAAGATGCCCCTCAGGCAGTCCAACAGAGGAAATTCCCCAATTGAGGCTCCCTCAACCCAGGTGTGTCAAGTTGACACTAAAGCTATCTAGCACACAGAGCTATAGTCATAAAAACAACATGGTACTGGCACAAAAATAAACCCATAGATCAATGGAACAAAATTGAAGACCCAATATGAGTACATTCTATTTCAGCCACCTGATATTTGACAAAGGGGCCAAGAACATTCACTGGAGGGAAGACAGCATATTCAGCAAATGGTGCTGGCAAAACAGGATCTCCACTTGTAAAAGAATGAAACTAAACCCCTATCTTTCACCGTTCACAAAAGTCAACTCCAAATGGATCAAAGACCTCAATGTGAAGCCTGAAATTCTGAAACTCTTAGAAGAAAACATTGGCAATAACCTACAAGATATAGGTGTAGGAAATGATTTTCTAAACCAGACATCAACTGCCCAGGAAACAAGGTCAAGAATCAACAAATGGGACCTCATTAAACTAAAAAATTTCTATATATCAAAAGAGGCAACCAAGGAAGTGAAGAGAAAACCCACAGAATGGGAGAAAAATCTTCACCATCCAGAATATATAACATCCAGAATATATAACGAATTCAAAAAACAAAGTATCAAGAAAGGAAGCAACCCAATTAAAAGACGGGCTCAGGAGCTGAACAGAGAGTTCTCAAAAGAAGAAATAAAGATGGCTAAGAAGCATCTTAAAAGATGTTCAACATCACTAGTACTTAGGGAAATGCAAATTAAAACCACTTTAAGATTTCGTCTTACCCTAGTAAGACTGGCTAAGATTAAAAGAACAAATGATACCAAATGTTGTATGTTGGGGAAGCGGAATGCTCATACACTACTGGTGGGAATGGAAGCTTGTTTAACCTAAATGGAAAGCAGTGTGGAGAACTCTTCAAAAACTACAAATGAACCTACCATTTGACTCGGTTATAGCACTCCTTGGCATATACCCAAAGAACTCATCCTATTGCAGAGACACATGTACATCCATGTTTGTTGCTTCACTTTTCACAATAGCTAAGAGATGGAAGCAACCTAAATATCCTTCAATTCATGAGTGGATAATGAAAATGTGGTTCATTAATATGATGGAATTTTACTCAGCAGTAAAGAAAGATGAAATCATGAAATTTGCAGGTAAATGGATGGAACTAGAAACTGTTATACTAAGTGAAATAACACAGACTCAGAAAAAAAAAAAAAAGGTGTATGTTCTCCCTCATATGTGGATCCTAGCACCAAATCCTTATAAGTGAATATGTATCCAGACAAAACTACAGGAACCAGGATAATGAAGAGGAACCAGAGAAATAATGGAAAAGAAAGAATCTGAAAGAGAGGAACAGTAGAAAACAGGCATTAACAAGGGAGATATGGACAATAATGGGGTTATTTTAAGCGGGGAAGGAAAGGGTATAGAAGGAACCTAGGGGATAAAGGGTAAGAAGGAGCTCAAGAGAGGTAGGACTGTAGGAGAAGGGTATTGCTGAGGGAGAAATGGAAAAAAATGGGGGCACCTTAAATGGGGAAACCATAATGGAAGGGTTAGACAATATGAGAGATAAATGATCCCTAGCTAGTTTTAAAAAACCAGAGAAAACCATATTAGGCCAACAACCTACTGACAAATTATACATACAACCAGATCAAAGAATGTAGTATATATCTAGTCAAGGTTCATCTGAGAGTGTTTGGTCTTTGCTCAAGCTCTATCTACATGGAATATGGTAATTAAAAGTACCAGATTGGTAGAACTAACCTTCTTGAATATTTAACAGACATACTTTGAGGCTTACATTAATTTCATCAGGGGGACATAAAGGACAGTTTTTGCTCCTTGCCCTCCTAGGTCGACTAAGTTCCAGGGGACTATGAGCATCTCTCAAAATGTCCCTAACTGTGGTGAGTCATCTGTCCTCTTGAGCAAGGAGGCTGCAAAGACCCCACCAGATGAACTTGAACCAGTGTCCAGTCTGCAAAGAGGAGGGTCAACACAAAAGAAACATTTCCTCCATGCTTCCAAGTGAAGCCAGCCATGGTCAAGTAGGACCATTGACTTATCTTCACATAGATGGAACTGGTAAAAGAAAGGAGCCAGGGGCTTCTTCCAAGCCCATGTTACCCCTGAGGAACAGATATTCAAATGACCTTAAGAATAAAAATAAATTGTTCTATCTGGGCCAACTATAGGGTCTTAAACACCCAAAAGGAAAATTAATAGGGTCAATATAATTTCAAGAGTCCATATGTGTAGCTAAAGGCTACATAACAAGAAACAATACCAGACAGGAGATACCTTCCACTGAGTTATTGGCCAAGGTGACGCAAGAGACTCCTACACGGTAACCCTGCATAGAACTGGGAAAATGAACAGCAGATGGCAATCTTATCTAAAGGAATATTGAAAACTGATTGCTGCTAAATGAGGAACAACTGATGTTCCTAAAACAATGCTCTCTAGATAGGCTACCTAGATTCAGCAGATGGACAAGCACTGGAGAATGGCTGGGGGTTTCAACACCGCAGTGGACAGTAACATCGATGACAGAGTATATGGGCTCCAGTGGAAGGGGTGGACTATGGGAGGGTGCCATTTGGGAAGTGAGTATATAGATGAATAAGATTGTGTGGGATGTTTTGTATGACATACACACAGAAAAATCAACAATTTTTTCAAAAAGACATATTTGAGGAGGAAGCATAAAAATTTACTTCATGTTAAATAATAGAGGTGATAAACATTACCAGTGAAACATAAAAATTTTAATATAAAAATAACTTTAGAAAAAAGGCCTAGAATTACAATTCCGTTTAGCAGTTGTTGGTGTAAAGGCTCCAGGAATGGTTTTACATAACAGAGTAGACAAAGGAATGGTGAAAGTTCCTATACTTTTTTTCATACTGGATCAATAAGTTTTAAAACCCCAAACACTGAATGAGATTTTTAAGAAAAAGTAGTATGTCAAGGAGCCAGAGAGATGACTCCGCAGTTAAGAGCACTGGCTACTCTTGCAGAGGGCTCAGGTTCAGTTTTCAGCATCCATATGGCAGTTAACAACTGTCTTTAATTCCAGTTGCAGGGGATCTGAGGCCCTCTTCTGGCACTGCATCCATGGGTGCACTTACTTATGTGCAGGTAAAACACTCATACACATGAAGTAAAATAAATAAATATAGTATGTTGTTTTCAAATGCCTTAAAGAAACATCCTGTAGAGCACAAAATTTTTCCATTTTAACATTGCAGAAGATCATCTGACTGTAACATTTGGTGTAAATGGCAAGAGAGATTTAATTTTGTCAGAGCCAAGTTTTGTAGGTTCTATGTTTCTTCTCAGTGCACATGGCCTCTGCCCTGACAGAATCTTTCACCCATAATCCTTGTCCAGAATCTAGAGATGTGAGTTGATTCCCTGTGTGCCTATATCTAGGCTGTGGAAATTCCTTTGAAACTTGTTTTTCTTTCCAACAGTCATTGGATTTCAGTGGTGCATACTCAGTGCCTTACCTATGCAGGATAGAGGTGCCTTGGATAAATGTACTCAAAGCTGCAGAATCAGATGTGGAGTCCTAGTGCTAATCAAGTCTCAGACGTCTTAGATGTCTCAGAAATTTGTCCTCTCCAGTTCTTTCACCTGTCTTGAAAAAAGCATATGAATTTATACTCCAAAAGGAGGCTACAGTGATGACTGGGATTTATGTGGTGCGTTCTGACTGTAAGCCCGCACTGCTGCAGTAACCCTCCAGACAAAACACTGCAGTTCTTATTTTCCAAGATCCTGCTCACCTTTCCTCTTCATTTAGACTTCAAAAATGTGACTAGGGCTGGTGGTCAATTTATGTGTACAACAAGCTATC
>NW_008334566.1:1696881-1699381 GCF_000622305.1 Nannospalax galili | reverse complement strand
GGAAATTCCAAGCCAGTGATTTTAGGCACAGCAGACACTTTGTCACTGAGTTCAGTTCTTACAAGATAATCTGCTTTGTGACTCTTAGATCTGCAAATATTTACTTGAAACCACCCCGGGGGGGGGGGGGGGGGAGAATGCTAGAGAATCATCACAAAGTGTGGACACATGCACAGAGTAGAATCCCTCACATCCTCCTACCTGTCCATCAGCTGTCTTTAATAAGATTTCTTCTTGAACGCTGTTCTTTTTGGGAAAACTGGGTATAACAAGGACGGACAGCAAGCAATGAACAGACAACAAAAGACTAAGGAAGATAACACTGAGAACATTATAAATCAAACAACATGATTTAAAAACCAAAAAACTGCTCACCTCCCTCTGCTTCCCTGGGCCTGCCTGACCTGCAGGTGTCTCTCCAGGCCTGGGTCCTGTCCCATTCCTTGCCTTGGCACCCCAGACACTAGGGGAACCACCACCGCTTCCTGATCATTTGCATCCAGACCAACCCAGTTGCTTCTGGGGGGCCCAGGAGCCCTCTGGGCATGGCCCGGCCCTCACCTCCCTCTGCTTTCCTAGGCCTGCATGACCCACATGCCTCTCTCTGGGGTAAGTAGATCCCACCCTCTGCACCTTGACTCCCCCAGCCTCATTCACCTTCCCATCTCCCCCACCTGACCGTCATTCCTCCTAGCCTGGGACTTGCCCCATCCTTTATCTTGGCGCCCCAGACACTGGGGGAACCACCACTGTTTCCTGATCCTTTGCATCCAGACCAACCCAGCTCCTTCTATCGGTCCCCAGGAGCCTTCTGGGCCTGGCCCCGCCTTCACCTTCCTCTGCTTCCCTGGGCTGCACACCCGCCAGGCTGTCTCCTGGATGCCCAGGTCTGACCTTTCCGCTTCCTGATACTTTGCATCCAGAACAATCCAGTTCCTCAGAGCAGTCCCCAGGAGCCCTTGGGGTCTCTTCCCGCCCTCATCTCCCTTTGCATCTCTGGGTGGCATGGCCACCAGCTGCCCTAGACCAGCATCTTTCCTGGGGCCACCTCCCAGGCCAGTCAAGTCCCTAAATTCCTGAGGCCAAAATCTTTCCTGGAGGGATCCACACCTTAGGAGAAAGCCTGAGACAGCCACTTGCCTGGGTAAATTGATTGCTCCCTTTGCACCTTGACTCCCTCAGCCTCATTTACCATCCCATCTCGCCTACCCTTCTGTCCTCCTAGCCTGAGTGCTTGAGGACCCACACAACTGGGGGAACCACCACTGTTTCCTGATCCTTTGCATCCAGACCAACCCAGCTCCTTCTATCGGTCCCCAGGAGCCTTCTGGGCCTGGCCCCGCCTTCACCTTCCTCTGCTTCCCTGGGCTGCACACCCGCCAGGCTGTCTCCTGGATGCCCAGGTCTGACCTTTCCGCTTCCTGATACTTTGCATCCAGAACAATCCAGTTCCTCAGAGCAGTCCCCAGGAGCCCTTGGGGTCTCTTCCCGCCCTCATCTCCCTTTGCATCTCTGGGTGGCATGGCCACCAGCTGCCCTAGACCAGCATCTTTCCTGGGGCCACCTCCCAGGCCAGTCAAGTCCCTAAATTCCTGAGGCCAAAATCTTTCCTGGAGGGATCCACACCTTAGGAGAAAGCCTGAGAGCATCTGATCCTCATCTGACTTGGGCCTCTGTGGGAACTGCTGAAAACAAAAGCAATCAGGCCCCTCCAATATAAAATCAAAAGAGAGAACCAGAAGTTTGTAGGAACCAGCTTTTCAAGCCCAAAATTAAACCACAAAGACACATAAAGTGTACAAAAAGAAGTAGACCTAAACTTGAAGGCTTGAGTCTCACACAAGAATCAGAAACTACAAAAGAAATTCACATGTCAAAATCAAAGAGAAAAAATAATAACCCAAAAAATCAAAATAACACATCCCCACCAAATACCAATAGTCCTCTAGAGGAATACAGTGAGAAAACCCCCTAGAGATAATGCAGGACATGGAACTCAAAAGAACAATTATAAACATGATAAAAGAATTCAGTGAATTTAAAGAACACACAAAGAAATCAAAGAACTGAAGGAAGATAGGGATAAATTTCTGAATGAATTCAGAAAAGAGCTAGAAATATTAGAGATTACTCAGTCTGAAATGAAGAAGGAAGTGAAAAACTCAGTAAGCCAATTAGAAGTGACAGGAGAAAGCCTCACATAGGATGAATGAAACAGAAAAAATTATCAAGACTGGAAGAAAAAGTGGACGAACTAGACCACTCAAGCAAAAATTATGAAAAATATAAGAAATCACAAGAATGCAATATGCAGGAATTGTGTGACACCATAAAAAGACCAAACTTATGAATCATAGGCATACAGGAAGGAGAAGAATCCCCAGATAATGGCATGGACCAGATATTCAACAGAATCATGGAAGAAAACTTCCAAAAATTAAAGAAAGACATGCCCATACAAATACAAGAAGCATATAGAACACCAAACAGACAGGACCAG
>NW_008334566.1:1658256-1696216 GCF_000622305.1 Nannospalax galili | reverse complement strand
TCAAGAAGATATTACAATCATGAACATATATTCACCAAACTCTGGTGCACCCAACTTCATAAAAACAATACTATAGGATTTTAAGACCCAGATTAATCTCAACTCATTAATAGTAGGCGGCATCACTACTCCATTGTCTGCATTAGATAGGTCAACAGGGCAGAGTGTTAACAGAGAGACATCTGAATTAAACAATACCATAAATCAAATGGACTTAACAGACATCTACCGAGTATTCAATCCAAGCACCAAAGGACATATTTTCTACTCAGCACCCCATGGAAACCTCCAAAATCGACCATATACTGGGGCACAAAACAAACCTCAACCAATACAAAAAGATTGAAATAATTCCATGCATTCTATCAGATCACAATGCAATAAAGCTTACAATCAACACCAGAAGAAGCCATAATCACCCCATGAAGACATGGAGATTAAACAACACACTACTAAATGATGAACGGTCAAAAGAAAAATTAAGAAGGAAATAAAAGTATTCCTGGAACTAAATGAAAAGGACAATACAACACAACAAAACCTCTGGGACACATTGAAAGCAGTCCTTAGAGGGAAAGCACCTACATCAAAAAATCAGAAAGAACACAAATAAATGACTTAACATTGCAACTCAAGACACTTGAAAAACAACAACAAATGAAACCCAAACCCAGCAGACAAGAAGAAATAACAAAAATCAGAGCAGAAATTAGTGAAATAGGAACAAAGAAAACAATACAAAGAATCGACAAATCCAAGAGCTGGTTCTTTGACAATATAAAAAAGGTTGATAGACTGCTAGCCCAGTTAACCAAAAAAGAAAGAGCACCTCCAAATCAACAAAATCAGAGATGAAAGGGGAAACATCACAACAGACACCAGAAGCATACAGAACATTATAAGTGAATACTTTAAAAACATACATGCCACCAAATTTAAAAACCTAAAAGAAATGGATGGATATCTAAAGGCATGGGAACCACCAAAACTAAACCAAGAAAAGATTAACATCTTAAACAGACCCATAACACAAAAAGAAATGGAAACAGTAATAAACAACTTCCCAACTAAAAAAGCCTAGGACCAGATGGGTTTACAGCAAAATTCTATCAAACATTTAAAGATCTACATCCAGTACTACTTAATTTATTCAAAAAGATAGAAATAGAGGGAGAACTTCCAAATTCCTTCTATGAAGCCAGTATCTCTCTAATACCAAAGTCAGGTAAACATACAACCAAAAAAGAAAACTATAGACCCATATATTTAATGAACATAGATGCAAAAATTCTCAACAAGGTAGTTGCAAACTGCACACAGACACACATCAAAAAGATCATCCACCATGATCAAGTCAGCTTTATCCCAGAGATACAGAGATGGTTCAATATACATAAGTCAATAAATGTCATAAATCATATAAATGGGCTCAAAGACAAGAACCACATGGTCATCTCAGTAGATGCAGAGAAGACCT
Source organism: Nannospalax galili (assembly GCF_000622305.1). Classification (NCBI taxonomy): domain Eukaryota; kingdom Metazoa; phylum Chordata; class Mammalia; order Rodentia; family Spalacidae; genus Nannospalax; species Nannospalax galili. Next base: position 1,694,739 of record NW_008334566.1, on the reverse strand, counting down.
TTGACAATATTCAGCATGTGTTTATGTTCAAAGTCCTAGAGGGAGTTGGACTGGAGGGAACATACCTCAACATAATTAAAGCCATATATAACAAACCCATAGCCAACATCATTTTAAATGGAGAAACAGTGGAAGCATTCCCATTCCAATCAGGAACCAGACAAGACTGTCCACTATCTCTACTTCTCTTTAACATAGTTTTTAAAACTCTTGCAAGTGCAGTAAACAAGAGCAGGAAATTAAAGGAGTAATGATTGGAAAAGAAGAGATCAATTTATCCCTTTTTGCAGATGATATGATATTATATTTAAGAGATGCCAAAAATTCCACCAGAAAACTCCTAGAAATTATTAACATGTTCACTAATGTGGCAGGTTACAAAATTAACCTACAAAAGTCTGTAGCCTTTCTATATACCAAGAACAAGCAATCAGAGAAAGAGCACATGGAAACACTCCCCTTCACAATAGCTTCAAAAAAATAAAATAAAATATCTCAGAATAAACCTGACCAAAGACATTAAGACATTTACAATGAAATTTTAAATCTTTAAAGAAAGGGACTGAGGAAGACACCAGAAGATTGAGGACCTTTCATGCGCATGGATTGGAAGAAGTAATATGGTGAAAATGACCATCCTACCAAAATCCATTTGTTGACTCAATGCAATGCCAATCAAAATCCCCATGCCATTTTTCACAGAATTGAAAAAAAAACACCCTAAGATTCATATGGAAACACAAAAGACCTCGGGAAGTCAAAGGAACCCTGAGCACTAAGAACAATACCGAGGGGATTACTATACCAGAGTTTAAGCTGTATTACAGAGCTATAGTCATAAAAACAACATGGTACTTGCACAAAAATAGACTCATAGATCAATGGAACAAAATTGAAGACCCATATATAAATACATGCAACCTGCACAAAACTCAATTCCAAATGGATCAAAGACCTCAATGTAAAGCTTTAAACTCTAAAACTGTTAGAAGAAAGCATTGGCAATAATCTACAAGATATAGGTGTAGGAAAGGATTTTCTAAACCGGACATCTATTGCTCAGGGAACAATGTCAAGAATTAACAAATGGGACCTCATTAAACTAAAAAGATACTGTACATCAAAGGAGGCAGCCAGGGAAGTGAATAGAAAACCCACAGAATGGGAGAAAAGTCTTCACCAGTGACACATCTGACAGGGATTTAATATCCAGAATATATGACAAGCAAAAAAACAGAGAATCAAGACAAGAAGTAACCCAATTAAAAGATGGGCTAAGGAGCTGAACAAAATGCTCTCAAAAGAAGATGTAAAGATGGCTATGAAGCATCTTAAAAGATGTTCAACATCACTAATAATTAGAGAAATGCAAATTAAAACCACTTTAAGATTTCATCTTAATCTAGTCAGACTGGAAAAGATCAAGAGAAGAAATTATACCAAATGTTGGAGAGGATGTGGGGAAAGCGGAATGCTCATCCACTGCTGGTGGGGCTGTAAGCTTGTTCAACCTATATGGAAAGCAGTGTGGAGAACTCTTAAAAAACTACAAATGAACCTACCATTTGACTCAGTTATACCACTCCTTGGCATATACCCAAAGAACTCATCCTATTGCAGAGATACTTGTATATCCATGTTTGTTGTTCCTCTTTTCACAATAGCTAAGAGATGGAAGCAACCTAAGTGTCCCTCAACTGATGAGTGGATAATGAAAATGTGGTTCATTTATACGATTGAGTTTTACTCAGCAGTAAAGAAAGATGAAATCATGAAATTTGCAGGTAAATGGATGAAACTAGAAACTGTTATACTAAGTGAAGTAACACAGACTCAGAAAAAGAATCAACATACATTTTCCCTAATATGTGGATCCTAAAACCAGATCCTGATAAATGAATATATAACCAGACATAACTACAGGAACCAGTATAATGGAAAGGAACCAGGGAGGTAAAGGAAAAGAAAGCACTTGTAAGAGAAGAACAGTAGGAAACAGGCCTTAATAAGGGAGATATAGATAAAAATTGGGTTAGTTTAAGGGAGGGGGGAGGAAAGGGTATGAAGGAGCCTAGGGGATAAAGGGAAAGAAGGAGATCAAGAGAGGTAGGACCATAGGAGAAGGGTATTATTAAGGGTGATGGGGGAAAATGGGGGCACCTTAATTGGGGAAATTATGATGGAGGTGTGAGACAGCGCGAGAGATAAATAATGCCTAGTTATTTTTAAAAACCAGAGGGAACCATATTACTCCAACAACCTACTGACAAAGTATACATACCAGATCAAGAAATATATGTCTAGGTAAGGTTTATCTGAGAAAAATTGGTCTTTGCCCAAGATTTATCTATATGACACACAGTAATTAAAAGTATCAGACTGGTGGAACTAACCTTTTTGGATGTTTAACAGACATACTTTGAGGTCTATACTAATTTTGTCAGGGGGACATAAAGGATAGTTTTTCTCCTTGCCCTTCTAGGTTGGCTAGTTCCAGGGGATTATGAACATCTCTCAGAATGTCCTGTAATTGTGGTGAGTCACCTGTCCACTTGATCAAGGAGGCTGAGATGACCCCACGAGATGGACTTGAACCATTGTCCAGTGTACAAAGAGGAGGGTCAACACAGAGGAATCATTTTCTCCATGCTTCCAAGTGAAGCCAGCCATGTTCAAGCAGGACCTTTGGCTTATCTTCACCTAGGCGGAACTGGTGAAAGAAAGGAGCCTGGGGCTCCTCCCAAGTCCATGTGACCCCTGAGGAACAGATCCTCAAATGACCTTAAGAGTAAAAATAAATTGGTTTATCTGGGCCAACTATATGGCCTTAAACACCCAAAAGGAAAGTATAACCAAAGATTAAAGGGGCCAATATAATTTTTTAAGAGTCCACACATATAGCTAAAGGCTACATAACAAGCAACAATGCCAGATAGGAGATACTTTCTTTTGAATTGTTGGCCAGGGTGGCCAAAGGGATTCCCAGACAGTAACCCAGCATAGATCTGTGAAAATGAATCACAGACCCCAATCTTATCTAAAGGAATATTGACAACTGATTGCTGCTAGATGAGGAGCAGCTGACCTTTCTAAAACAAAGACCTCTAGATAGGCTGACTAGATTCACAAGAAGGGCAAGTAATGGGGAATGGCTGGGGGATGCTGACAGCACAGTGGACAGTATCAAGGATATCAGAGTATAAGGGCTCTACTGGGGAGGAGGGAGGCTATGGGAGGGTGCTATCTGGGAAGTGGATGTAGATTATATGACGCCATGAGAGTGGAGACATTAGTGACTTTGTAAGGAGAGTCAAAGACTGGGACTAGTCTATATACTACCTCTATATATCTAGTAATAATCAGATATATAGAGATTAGAAACGCATGTGCAAACATCTTAGTGTCAATTGCATTAATGAATTTTTCTGTATGAAACTGTATTTTAATAATGAAATGGGTATCTTTTTTAAAGGTTAAAACATCATTAAATTTTATGTCTTATAGCATTTATACTGAGTACAATATTGTAAAACTGTATTAATTCAACTATAAACCTAAAAATTTACAGCCAATTTTGAAAGAGATGAATCTTAGCTCTGGAAATTGTTATTGAATATGTCAATGCTGTTGTAATGAAATGCTTCTTCTAATTATATGGTTATTAAATAATTTTAAAAAATTAAACTAAAAAAAGACACATGTGCAAACGTGTTAGTATCATTAAAAAATGTAGCAAACTGCGTATCTTAAAATGAAATGGAGAGCTTCTTTTTTCTTACCCAATTTTCTTCTAAAAAAAACTTGAAAATAAAATTTGAAAAAAAAATCAAAATGCTTAAATGTTTGATTGTTACAATATCTCTTGAAAGATCATCAAATGTTCAAACATTTTAATATGAAAAATTTGTACCTGTTTTCATTTATTTGTAGCATAAAAGGTGTATAAGCAAATCTACTCTATGAATTTATGAAGAAAGCATCATGGGGTGGTCTATACAATGGGAGTTAAACGCTTTCTTTCACTGGAGGGTTTTACTGGTTTCTGCTTTGATATTTCCATCTGCCCACTTCTCTGAAGTTATCAGGTAAATGGTCTCAAGTATTTTCTCTGTGTTGGTAGAAAGATGAGGTAGAAAGGATGTAGTGAAAAATAGGATAGTATCATCTAGCTACTGACGATGGAGGACAAAAGGAAGAAGAGGCGGAAAAAGGAGACAATGCAAAGGAGGCAAAGGTAGAGTTAGTCAGGCATTGGGTAGGTAGACAGAACACCTTACCTTAACCATCAGTGAACTTTGTTGTGCAATTGCATCAATCATATTTATTTTTGTAGCAATTTGTACTGAGAAATTTTAATCAGAAAATATTTGACCCTGAAACTGTGAGACCCAGGAAAGAAAATTTAAATTCAATATATAACTGGAACTATCTAGACAAATGGCATTCAGATAGGCAAGAGAAAAATTTGTAAAGTACAACACATGGATTTATAAGAGAAAATTGCAGTTTTAAAACTATTGATTTTTCTTGGTAAAATAAAATTTCCTAGTCACTTAGCAAGTGTCAAATATGAATCTATAATTTCAGCAATAATCATTTTGTCAGTAATGAGATCAATTAGTATTTCACACCAAACTAATAATCTTAGTAAAAGGGATGGGTTATGATTCAGTTAGATTCAACAAAATTCACCAAAGGGAAGGAGGATCAGTGGGCACCTCACATACACAAGTATCCCACCCTATTTCTAGTTTTCTTTGATTTAAAAAAAATCCAAAGCTGAGTTCCTCTTAGTTACTGTGAATTGCATTTTTATTTTTTTAAGACATCAAAGTGAAAACATTAAAGCCTCAGATACCAACTAACAGACAAGTCATTTAGCCATATTTTCCCAACACTTAGATGATGCTATCAAATGGCACTACACCCCAGACCGTTTTTTTAATTTCTTCTCTTAAAATACATGCAAATATATATTGAATATAAAATACCTATGAGGTAGAATTTTAGAAACCACAGAAAAAGATGAAAACACAAAAATCTTGGAAAACAAATGCACCCCATGTATCTATACATCATTTTCTCTTTCTGGACCTGTAGGAAGAAAGTTTGCTCAGGTTCTTTCTATGTGGCCACAAGATTAAATTTTTGTTCATAGAAAAAGAGATGTAGGAAGTGATCAAAGGAGCTTCCAGCTGGCCCTTCCAAGCATCCCTCCTGATTCTCCCACCTTAAATTCCCGTTTGAAAGGCATACATCCTAGGGAGAATAGCTGGGGACTGGGAGAGCCTTACTGTGGCACGTTAGATTGTGAGGCCAAAGATCTTTGTTTTGTGTTGAACCACTGAGAATTGGATATTTATCTGCAACTACTGAAAGCCCTTCCTAATCTCATACTCAGATAAAATAAAAGTGAAAAATTATAATAATATGAAAGTATAAAGTGTCATATGAGAACAGAAAAACTGTGAATGCATATTGCCTAGGGGCTTAACTAGGGACAGAATCTCAAGGGATACAATTGTTTATATCAAATTACGTTAGGATTTCAAAACAGAGCAAAATAAAATAGATAGTAAATGAAATGAGCTACACGGATATGATATCAGTACTCAAGAAATGACTTAATATGACTTACTAATCAAAGCCAAGTAAGAGAGAGAAGTAAATAGAAAAAAAGTTTAAACAACGTTGAGCTGAAACAAAGTTAGATTAAGTATAATGTACTGAAAAAGAAAACTGATTTGGTCAGTATGGTGGATTGAATGAGAATGTCCCCCATAGTCTCTAAGTATTTGAACATTTGATCAGTTGGTGGCACTCTTCAGGAAGCATCCAATGGCACTGTTTGGGGAAGGTCATTGAACCTTTAGAAGGTGTAGCCTGGCTGGAGGAAGCACATCAGTAAGGGTGGACTTTGGGAATTCATTGCCTCATCCTACTCTCAGTCTCTGTCTCTCTCTCTCTCTCTCTCTCTCTCTCTCTCTCTCTCTCTCTCTCTCTCTCTCTCAGCTTTGGAAATTGCCTCCTGCCATGCCCCACTCCTGCCCATGATGGACATTTGTCCTTCTGGAACCCTAAGCCCAATAAGCTCTTCCTTCTATAAGTTGTCTTGGTCATGATATTTTATCACAGCAACAGATGAGTAACTAATACAGTTAAGCATAAGCAATACATTTACTGAGTAATCTGGTGGCACTATTACTATGAATGAAGAACGAATTAGCGGGGAAAAAGCACCTAGTTCTTCAGAAATGTCAAAATCCTTTCCAAAATAAAATGCATTGATTAGTAAGGAACCCTTAAAGCTCAATACCTAGTAAGAGTTCTCTTCACATGCAAGCTATTACCTGATTTTGATGTAGATAACTTTCTGGGTGAATGCACTTCCAAGGACAGCTACAGCCTTCTACTGAACATCCTAAAGTTTCCCCACAGATGAAAGAAAACCTAGCAGCTGAAAAGTCTGAACTCATTTGCAATTATGGTAAAGTGGTGTTTGGTATTGGTCTCCTCTCCTATGAAGGTATGAGGTGAAGGATTTGATGTGAATTATCAAACCTTGTTTTCCAGAAAAGAGGTTTGAATTGTAATAGAAAAAAGAAACTGTGAATTTGGCAAGAATAAAGAAAACCATATTAGAAAGAAGTGAACAACTTGTCAAAGGTGTTACTGGAGGGTAAATAATAACCAGTCATTAAAGTACAGTGTATGAGGGTGCTGAGTTATAGGATGATAAAGATCCCAAAGAAGGCAATTCAAAGTACTGGGAGATCTTTGAGGAGTTTGGTCCAAGGCTAGGACAGTACAGCTGCATGAACTCACAGCATACATGAACAGTGGTTCTGTGGGTTTGTGGCACGCCATTGCTGAGAAAGACAAAGCCATAGGCATGAAGGAAATGCTTGTTTTCTGAATGAAGTGGGCCAGGAAGAAGTGCCAGGAAAGATTTGAAGGCACGAGGAAGACCTGAAATTAAATTTGAGGCCACAGCTTTGAGCTGAGGGTTTTCAACCTCAGATCATTAGATCACTCTGTGCAGTGATATATATTCCCACGGGAAGTGTGCCAGATATTTCCAAGAAGAAATAATGACAAAGACAAAACAGGGAGAGTTTTCTCTTGGTCAATAGCAATGAGATCCAGCCACTTGGGTCACGTGAAATCGAAAGCTAGCAATATAATTAAGATCGTATTTGCTTGACTTTTTGGAGCTCTGTAATATTTAATAATGATCTCCATCTTATTTTCTATTTCTATCACTACAATCTTACCAACTCTATTTCTGCTGATAATGTCTGGATTTCCATCAATATCTTGAATCCTAGACACATATATTTCATCTTTACGATGGAAATTAGGAAACATGGCAGTTATAAGGTGCTACCCAAATTCCGGAGAGTCCCATTAGAGTGGAACATGTTACCTGGGAAGCCCAGGCCCCTCTTAGGGTTCTTGGTCCTACTGATAAAGGAAGTTAAGAATAGACTCAAATGGAAACTGTAGGACAATTTTATTAGAATTTAAAGAAAAACTCAAAGGTAGGCAATGTGTAAATCTCAGTAGTTACCTGAAGGGGGAAAATGGAGAAGAGATGGAAAGAAATCCATGCTGTTTGATTTAAGCCTGCATGAGGTCAGCCACTGGTGCTGAAGAAGACTTTAAAGAAAGAGCAAAGAAGCCCAAAGTGTTAGCAAAAGCATGATTAGAAAAGAGAAAGAAGAAAAAGAGAAATTTCGCTTTTCTAAGTAATTTAGAAAAGCAGGCAGACAAAGCCTGCACTAGAGAGTGGGAATCCTGGGAAGGAAAAGGTACATTATCTGATTAAATGGCCAATTATTCCTCCTACCTCTTAAGCTGGCTTAAGTTGAACTTGCCTTCCTGACAGGTGATCTCTTGGCCAGGTGATTTACCTGCCCAATTTGATTAACTTTGAGGGTTTTCTTTTTTTTTTTTCCCTTGTTTTCTTTTATTTTTAAGGTTTTTTTTTTTTGGGTTTTTTGTTATGTCATATAATAGATCTTAGACTCCCCTCCACTTGGCCAGGTGATTTACCTGCCCAATTTGATTAACTTTGAGGGTTTTCTTTTTTTTTTTCCCCTGTTTTCTTTTAATTTTTAAGTATGTTTTTATTGAGTTTTTTGTATATGTCATATAATAGATCTTAGACTCCCCTCCACCATCCACATCCCCCCACAGCTCCCCCCAACCAGATTTCATGAATTCTGTCATAGATGTTATGACTTATTCACTGAAGCTTTGGTACCCAGATGTCCCTCGATGCAAGTTTATCCAGGAGAGTCTAGTCAGTCTATCTAGAGTCACTCCCTCAAAGATCAGCTCTTTTTAATCCATTAGTAGAGAATATAAGAGTTTTTCTTTTAAATGTTAATAAACTGTCCTTACATTTCTATTTGAGACCATTCTTAAATTTTTTATTAATGAGACTAGGAACCCCAAGATGGAACCCTAGTTTCCCCTGCATCATCATAAGTGCTAGAACTTTGATGGCAAAGTCATCACCTCTAAACCCCAATTGTCACCAGAATGCAAACTTGTTTTCTATTCCTCCCAGATCCGTTCATCCTCTCTCTAACTCGGGGTTCATATGTGATGGATAAGCAATGTTAAAAAACCAAAAAGTATTATTGACAGAATGGTGGTCTCTCCATATTTGCTTAATAAAACTCTTTTTTCAAGAAACTCAAAATGTGACTTTACTTGGAGATACTTTATAGTGGTAGTTAAGTTTAAAGTTATGCTAATGGGATGTTCCTAATCTTATCTGACTGTTGTTTTTATTGGAGGTCATTTGAACAGAGAAGCACCAAGAATCTACAGACACAGAGCAAGGCCTTGGGAACATGCAGCATGAGGTGGGCACTTGAATGTGAGGACACAAAACCTCAGGAGAAACCTTTCTCCACAGTGCTTTACTCTTGCACCATTCTCTGATGTTATCAGAAATGAAACATTTGTAATATTTGTATGGATACTGAAAGAACTAATACAGGTAATATTCAAAATGGAATACTATACATTTTTAACAGTGTCAAGTATAGGTTACACTAATTAACAGTGCAACTTGTCTTACCATAAATAATTTTTCTAAAGATTTCCAAGTAATTGTAGAATTGTGTCAAAGAGAAAGATAAGGATAAGCCATTTCTCAACTGTTTACCTTATTTTTTACCTAGTCTCTAGCTAATTAATCCCATACAATCTTTAAGGTCTAATTTAAGGTCCTTCTTTTTCAATCCTCCTCAGATCATATATATTCTGAGTGATCTCTCCTTTCCCTAATGGTCAAAACTAGTGATCTGTGTCATAAAGTTGTCTCCTAATCATAAAATGACCCTTGACAATTCAAGTTGTCTCTTCATTTGCAATTCATTTCCTCATGCTCCATTCTCACTTCCCTTACCAAATTATAAACTCTTGGCATAGGGACACTGATTATTCATTCTCTATAGCTCCTGTGGTCTGGTAGAGTTTGTCCCAAATACTGATTGATAAGTAATTAAGAGGTGCTCTACAGACACTATCACACTCTGTTCCTGAGCTTAATTAAATCTCTGAAGATCACTGGCAGAATAGAGAGAGTTATTCCTTCTCTAAGAGCTGTACCACCATCAGCTACTACCACATTAACACTGATGAGCAATCATGAGTGCATCTTGCATTGTCTGCACATCTGTGTGTTAGTGGTGATGACAAAGGTACCAGAGCACACGCTCAATCACAACTTCACTTCTTATGCCTCAAGTAACGTCACATCTGCTAAGATCTCTTGGCAAAGGAGGTTACATGGTGCCTTAGTCTGTTTGTGTTACTATAAGATGATATGATCTAGGACATTCATAAACAACAGGAATTTATTTTTCACCATTCTGAGACTATTCCAAGATCAAACTATCTCCAGTTTGGTACTTCCAAGGGATTTCCTTATGTCTGTATTCTCTAGAGGAGGAATGTTGTCCTCAGATGATATAAGGGGCAGGAGGAAAAGAGGGACTCCCCCAAATTTGAGTCACTTTATAAGTATAAATGTCATTTATAAGGGAGTAGCCCTTATGCTTCTGTCATCTTCCCAAGGCCACACATCTTAAAATTCTACATTGAATAAATTTCAACATGCATTTTGGAAAGGAACAGATACAGGAAGTGATGAAGAAATGAGGCGTTGATCCTCTCTACTAGACTCTTACTGTTTTCACTTCCTTACTAGTTGGTTCATTAAAATTTGTTGTAGATCTGTCATAGTCAAGGTGGACTATCTTTCTTTTAATTTGCCTATAATTTTTAAAGTAGGTTTCCCATAGATTGAGCAATTTCCATAACATAAGAGAGTCTTACCTGCTCAATATGCAGGATAACATTCCCATCCCCAGCTTCATTTTACGGGCAGATGCAAAGTAGCTCTGACTATTGCTTGGGGATGCCATTCTGCTAGCTGCAATGAGAAAGAAAATACAGTTGGCAGCAACAACAGAAGGTTTCCAGTGATTGCCATGGTGATGTTTTCAACACATCACATTGAGGCTGTGTCAGTATCTACCACAATGAGAATAAATTTCTAACACCACTGACCAGCTCTATGTCAGGGAACTTGGCATGCTTTACTAGCCTTCCAAAAAAGTGCTGCAAAGATTCAGAAATCTTTTACATTTAAGCTGGCCAGCATGAACTCCAGGAATACTAACAGCTACTCTGAGCAAGCATTTCATCAGACCTAGAAATTAGCTAGACTTTGAGGAGACATCAATTGGTATTCTTTAGGGCCAAGCAATTTATCTGAAGGGTCTAGGATGACTTACGGAAATGTGGAATGTCAGTAGACTTAACTGTGGAAAAGTTTGAAAAATGGGATGGGGGTAGTAATCTGAATGCTCAGAAAAAATGTCCAGATGTCACCTCTGCATTGATTGCCTCTGCCCCCCTGCCCCCCACTGTTCTTATGTCATTGTGCTGAAGCTGGTTTGGGAATTTTAGAAACAATAGAAGAAAAGTATTTTTCTCTGATTGGTGACTGAAGTCTCTGTAATAAAAAAATTGATAAACAGAAATGTCTGCAAAATTATTTCATGTGTTTTATGTGAGATGACAGACTTTAAACATGAAAACCCAGAGAAATAGATGAGTTTGTATATTTCCCATGTTAAATTTGATAATAAATGATGGTTGTGGGGAAATGTGAATGGAAGGGAGCCTATGAAGAAATGACAACACGCTGGAGAATTCAGCAAGACTGCCTCATTCAAATGCTTCTGGGTCTTCAGTGATAAGGTGTCCCTTTCCTTTTTCCCATGGGTAGGGAGGATTATGACTTGTTTCAGAGGAGAAAATAAAATATGACAAAGGCCTTTCTGCCTCTGTTATTTTCTCAAATCCAAAGGTGCTGTATCATGAAGAGCAGGCCAAGCCCCTTCAATCCAGCCAGTCTATCTTGCATCTCACCCCTACTTCTTGGGTAGCATGCAAAAGGAAAGCTTTTCTGATGTCCCCTCTAAGACCTCACCTTTTAGAATAATGGGGGTTCCTTAAAAGGAAAGAAGGGAGCTTCATTAGAAAAGGAGAAATGACAGTTGTATGGACAAAGACAAAGCTAAACAGTGAAAACAAAACAAAACGGAGAGCAAGGATGACAAAGCCAAACTGGGTGTCCCAACAGATCAAAGACGAATGACCATTTATCTTCTCTCAGGAGGTTTAGACTTCAGCAGAAGACTGCAAACACCAACTTCATTTACTCTTCCACAATAAGGATGCTAATCAAAAAAGGTAGGGCAAGCCTTAGGTCAATATGACTTTCTAATAACTTACCTAATTCCATCTGCCAAGACTCTACTTTCAATAAGGTCATATTCTGAGGTTCTATGAAAATATGGGTTGGCAGAGGTGTGTCTTTTATTACACTTACCACAGCACCCTCAGACTTAGAATAAGTTTAGACTTTTACCCAGGGTAAACAATCCCCTTCCAAATCATCTTCTCCTGGAGATAGATTACAAATGTGTTATTTTCAGGTGACCTCAAATTATCTTGTGGTCATAGCTAACAAGAAAGTGTGAATGGCATATGAAAAGTCTTAACTCAGATATGGTGAAAATGTTTGCTGTAGATCAAGAAGTTTTTTTGCTATAACTGAACTATGTATCTGAAAACTTCTGCTTGGACACTTTACGGTTAAATAACGATGACATTTTCTGTATTCACTTTGTGTGTGTGTGTGTGTGTGTGTGTGTCGTTTCTCAGCCCTACATGTGCTCCTAGATGTGTGTGCATGAGTGGCATGCACACACACACAGAACAAGAGAGGGGAGAGAGAGAGAGAGAGAGAGAGAGAGAGAGAGAGAGAGAGAGAGAATTGCTTTTCAGTCCATGGAAAAATGCAGAACTTAAGTAAAACTAGGTAGCGATTCTTAGTACGCTTAGAAATTCTACCATACCATGCTTAGATAAATTAAGCTATTTTCTACTGATTGATGTAAAGTGTAATTAACAAATTAATACATACGAAGATAATAGAAAGCACGCAGCAATAATGCAGTGTTGTTTTGTTTTTGAAAATCCCTGAAAGTAATGGCCAAGCTAATCTGCTATAAATTTCTTTTAATTAAACAGTGTTTAGAATTACATATTTTTTCCTCAGTTCAATCTATCTCATGCTATTCCTGTGTGTTTTTTTCATCTTTACATAGTAATGAAATGTTCTAATAATGTCACTATTCTGTGCAGCACCCTATTTTTTATTATAGAGTAATTGGATTGTGAAATCCTGATAGTGTTTTATAGGACCTGTTGATTTAAAACCAAAAGCTATTTTAAGTTATTATGCTGTCATTTAAAATGTTTAATGTTTACATTGTAATATCTAGTCAAATATGTTTAGGGTTGTGAAAACATATGATAAAACATAAGATTTAGGCATCACAATTAGGATAGTTTTATGTGGAAAAGTGATAGTGTTTATGAATTTATTCCAATCTACTCAAGCATCAGTGAGAACAATATAATGCTTAATAGATAAGAAAAGGATATCCTTAACAACTGCGTAATGAAATGTATTAACTGCAAGTGTAGAAAAAGTCAATTGTACATTGTACATTTTGTTTGCCAGGGGATTGTGAGAACTAAACAGACCTTTCAAGGTAACACAGATCTAAACCTAACATTTAACAGATGTCATGTGTGTGTGTGTGTGTGTGTGTGTGTGTGTTACTTTGAGTCTGAAGTTCAGTTCTAGTCTTTTGAGTGGGTAGAGAGAGGCTCAAGATAGTTTAAATTGGAGACCTCCTCATCATTTACAATGACTGTAAACAACTCTGGAAGGTTTCAGGTCATTGTAGACCTCCAGGCCTGTCCTAGACTTATTCTGACCTCTGTAGTGACACTTGTCAGTCCTGGATGAGACCCAGGACTAGTATGGCCTGTCTGGAGCTGCTGTGAAAGATAACAGACTCCTCTGACTCTCTCAATTTGACTTCCTGGAATTTCTTTCATCACATCCTGCTCTTGGAGCTGTTAATGCCATGAGCCTTGGTATTTTGTAGAATACTCCCTTCAGACTCCATGAGATTTCCTCCCCTATAACAGATACCTAAATCATCCTTCCTGGATAATCATGGTTTGAGACGGAGACGGTAAGGTGGCCATGCATAGAGTTAAATGGGCACCTGGCACATTAGTGAGAACATTGCTGATTAAATACATCTACCATGAAATGCCTCAGGCTTTGACCTGCATCAGTAAATCCTTATTTCTTCTAACATAGGGAATGACTTTCCTAGAAAGTAATCAGAGTAGTCCTCGGGAACTCTAGACTTGAGAGTAGACAGCTTTTTAGAAAGCTGTTCTTGTTTTCCTTCTGGTTATTCCTTTGACATTTCAATATGAATCAGACAACCATGAATACTTCTTCTCTAAGAGATTTACAATTTGAACAAAAGGAAAAACTTTCTCTTATTTCCTACTTAAAAATATAAAAACGAAAAACAGGGTTTGGTGAAACAGCTTAGCAGAACACACGTTAAGCATATAGACTACCCGTGTTTCAATCCCTACCCCCCCCAAAAAAAAAGAATTCCAAACTCCTAAAATATTATTACACACATTGAGTGATTTCATATGACTTAATTTACTATAAAGGTAATAACACAAAATAGTTCATCTTTATTTTTTCTATGCCCTTGGATTTTCATTCATATGTCTCCTCTCTCTTTCTCTCTTCCTCTCTCTTCCTCTCTCTTCATTCTGTTCTGTGTGAATTTTTTTCCAACATTCTTTTTATTTTTTTTTTTGCTGATTTGTTTCTAAAGTTATATTTTAAGTTTTCATCAGCTTTCTTTTTTGATTGATTTTCTTAATAGCCTATTTTAAAATAGATGCTATGGTTTCTTCAATCTCTGCAAGAGAGAACTTAATTTTAAAAAACCATGATTTGCTAAGTTATTCCTCTTCTTGTGCTGTTGTTTCCGAATGTCTGCCTTTCTCTTTATGCTGCCTTTCATCTTTATATAATCACTAATCCACAGTTTTGGTTTGTGTACATGAATGACCGATGTAAGTAAATCCCACAGGCTCTGCATGTCCAGCTCTCTTGTCTCTAAAAGAGAGAGCTGAGTGTCAGTTTGGTATGGGACCCACACTATGTCTTTAGAAAACAGTACCTTCCCAACAGGGCAACTTCATCTCATAGAACACAAATACAGACATTTCACAGAGTCTTTCTGAGTAATAGTTTTTGGTGTAATGCTGCTTTGTTTTGTTTTGATTTTGGTTTTTGTTGTTTTTGTTTGTTTTTCAAGACAGTGTTTCCCTGTAGCCCCAACTGACCTGGAATTTGTTTGTAGACCTGGCTGGCCTCAACCTCACAGAGATCTGCCTCCCTCTGCCTCCAGAGTGTTGAGATTACAGGCATGTGCCACCATGCCCAGCCTTTCCTTATTTTTAATATCCAATCTTTAGAGAACATTTATAGATCTCAAAGATAAAAAGAGAAGAAAGAAACCAGTCAGGCAGTTAACAGGCAGGGACCTAAAAATTCAGCAGCTCTTCTTCTCTTCCTTGACAATCAGTTTTGTTAAGTCAGAAATGTTCTTGGTTCTGTGAAGCTTTATTCTGGCCTGAGGCCAGAAACACCAAGAAACAGGGACTTTGGTTCCTGTTCTAGTTTTTCAATTACAACTTACTTTGTCTTTTACATGTCTGCCTGGAAGCTATGCATGATCAGATACCCTGAAATGTATGCCCAAAAGTCCAGTCCAGACACTGGCATGGAGAAGTATATAAACACCTGGACCCAGTAAAAACATATTAGTCCCTGGAGGGGGGCCATTTAAGGACAACCTTTTCTTGGGAGGTGCTCCTGCTATGTGAAAGTTGTACTTGTTTCCTCTCTCTTAAGCTCTTATCTGCAATAAAACTCCTTTCTAGAATTCACCCTTCTTTTGACCCTGCAATTCATTCTTGAATTTTGCAAGGTAAAGGACCCAGGAGCCACTGGCCCAGGGTGACTTCAGTGGCTTCTTGAGTCATTGCTCACCTGAGGTAAGAAAGTATCTAGCTCCTTCAAAACCCCTGCTTTTTCCTATATCAATATAACTTGACTGATACTTTGTAGAACATAAATTTTAGCCAATGTTTTACAGAAAAAAAAAATATATATATATCTCAAACTTAATAAATACATGTTAAAACAGATGATGCCAGAAAAGTCTCGTGATACGTTCAGACATAATTGGTAAGATCTTACAAACACGTATGTGGTTTAAACAAAACCTTTCGAGTGTCAACAAAAGAAATGATATCTATATCTATAACACTGTAGAGCTCAGAGTACAGCTTATTATACTCAGAACACGTATTTTTTTAGTGAGTATATTTTTTTAGAAATCAGAAAATGATATCAGTATTTCACATCTTAATATAAGAGTTTACTTATATGTAGTCGGTTTACTATTTTAGAAATGTTTGGGAAATTGGTCAAGAGTTTTAAGTTGGCACGTTATAATTACTTTCAGTTAAATAAAGAGAATATGCTCATGATTAGTATTTTCAGATGGAACATCTAATCTTTCAAAAATATATTTTAATGTTAATTGAGAGATGCATTAGTCCTGTTTGGATTTTCTCCTTATATTTTAAAGAATCTCTACCTTATGTTTTATAATATAGATAATATATTAAGATAGCATACAAATGTGCAATTTTGAAAAGTGAGGACACATGTAGGAGCTAAGCTGAAAAACTGTTTGCTTGCTTGTTTTTCCTAAAAGCTCATGGTTAAAAGAATATACTGTGGTTTGGAAAAGTGTCTATGAAGGTCCATGTGTTAAAGGCTGAGTCCTCAACCTCTGATGACTTAAAGTTATTGGAGCCTTGCCTTTGAAGGGAATTTTGAAACCTAGACTCCCCCTCCCTTTCTCTCTCTCTCTCTCTCTCTCTCTCTCTCTCTCTCTCTCCCCCCTCTCTCTCTCTCCCTCTCTTTCCGTGACAATGAAATGAGTGGTTCCCGTTTTTTTTTTTGTTATTATTTGTATTTTATGTGTATGAGTGTATTGCCTGCATGTATGTGAGTGCACCCGTGTCGTGCAATGCTGCCGAGGTCAGAAGAGGGCTTCGGATTCCCCTGGAACTGGAGTTAAGAATGGGTCATAGCTGCCGTGTGGGTGCTGGGAATCAAACCCAGGTCCTCTGCAAGAGCAGTCAGTACTCTTAACCACTGAGCCATCTCTCCAGCCCCCAATGGTTCCTGTTTTTATGTTACCTAACACAGGCTTAAGAGCAATGGGACCAACTAATCACGGACCAGAAAAACTGAAACTATGAGCCAAAATAAACAGTAATTTTCAAAACATTATTTATTTGTTTGTTTATTTGTTATTTGTGTGCCTATGCATGTTTTGCCTGTATGAATGCCCACAGAAGCCAGAAGGCATCAGATTCTCTGGAATTAAAGTTACAGAAAGTTGTTAGCTGCCATGTGGATGCTGGGGATGGAACCCAAATTCTCTACAAGAGCAGTCAGTATTCTTACCCATTCGCCATCTATCCAGCCCCTAAAACAGTAATTTTTTTATGTTGAAGTTGTGTCACGTGTTGCTTCAACACTGGGAAGCTGACTAACAAAGTGCAGTAAATGATTGCTTTTTGGAGGTGTTTTTCCAACTCCACCTTGGAGGTCAGCTGCAGTGTGGTTGAGGATGCTTAGACATGAGCAATGTGCCTCATATTGGACACTCTGTAGTTAGCTCTGACGTTATTGTCTTAGTTTCTGGCCCTTCTCCCTGTCCTGTCTTCCTTTTCTGCAACTTGGGAACATGCTGTGGGGACAAAAAAGCTTTTGTTTTTTCTGTCTTCATTTCTCTATGACTTCCTTTCTGATGTACAAATCCTTATTACTGCTTTTCCCCACTTTGTTTGAGATATTTGTTCCTGATCAGGCTTTATCTTCATCCATTCCCCAGTCTTATCTCTCCATTTAAGTATGTTTGTGTCTCTTACATCAATATCTCTAAAAGAAGACCACCTTGTCCATGTGACCTGCCTGGCCCTAACAGCTATGTACTCCTGTTTGAAGAATAGAATTCTTTACTTATTGTCTGTTTTCAAATTAAAATCTGTGGCTCAATACCTGCCCCTGCAGTTTAATCTCTACCCCAGTGTTTATTTGTACAGATACAACCTAAATGACCTGATTCATTTCTGATTCATTTTACCACAGGAACAGAGCCTTGAGGGTTGAAAGGTGAGTGGAGAATGTGGAGTAGTTATAGCTAATTTCAATATAAGACAGGCAATTAAATCAAGTGTGACTTGGTCAGCAGAAAACATGGAGAGACAACTACATAAATAGAACTTCAGGGTGGGGGATGCTAAGACCAAAGTCTCTTCCTATGACTAGATTCCCAATGATAATTTGACAAAGTCACCAAGGTCCAAAAATTAGAAGGAGAAAATATAGACCCTTTAACCCAGTATCTAATTACAAGGAGAGAATGCTATCAAATATTCTGGAATGCAACAATACAGATAGTGAACAAAAATGAGGAAAAAAGGTTCAGCTCTGAATCAGGCACTAATGAGAACACAAGAATACCGCCTCGCTGCTGGAACCTTGTTAAATCAAAGAATGCTACAAATCTAAACAAATAGTGGATGGGAAATTTTTGAATCACAACATGATTCAGATGAAAACAGGATCTAGTCATATTTAAAGTGTTAAAGGCCATAATTATTTTTAACACTAACATGTGAAGGTATGCTAGAACTTGACAAGGTAGAAAATACAAACTCTATTTGTCTAGGATTAATAGGATACATTTCCAACTAATCTATGATTCTAGATTCATAATGGTTCTTTAACATAATTTACGCACAGAAAGTGTCTATTTATATTAGATACAATGATTATTCAAGAAATAGGTTTAAAGAAGAGTGAGGAAAAGTTGAAAGTAAGAAATGTAGATAAGTGCTAGAAAATGTTTTCAGTTGCAAAGACATAGTTACAAGTTAGGCTTCTTAAGTCTAGTATGAAGCATGAGACTCTTTAGAGGTCCATGTTTCCTAATCAACAGGAAAGAAATACTCCTACTTGGTGATATAGAGGTGCTTATCTACACTGCAGCATATCAAGTCAGGCTTGTGTGGCCTGGTGAGCCACAGGTGAGACTGGACCTTTGGAATACAGAGAAAACATCTGGAGAGGCCAGAATCAGATGAGGAATGGGAAAAGGTCAAGGAATCATGGGGTGGACTCCATTGGGACTGGTGGTCAGCCTGTGCCACAAATCACAGTATTCTTTATCTGGTCTGTTAGAATTAGGGTATGTTAGTATGCTCTGTGTAGGAACAGTTAACTGTCAACCTCCAACCCTGTCCATATGACCCAGTGCTAGTGTCCCTAGACCTAGCAGCTGCACACTCTTCCCTAACAGCTGCCTACTCTTCCTGTCATGAAGAATAGAATTCTCTACCAAGAGGAAGACTTTCTGCTAGCTGCAGACTTTGAGTCTATTGATGTATTTTGACAGGACCAGTTGAACCACTGATTTCAGTCATTTCTGACACTTCCCATGATATGACACTCCTTAGGCTCCCTTTTTCGGATAGATAGGCTCAGGAAAGGAAGACTGAATACACACTCAAACTGAGGTTTTCATTCTGGTGTCAAAACTCTAAGGAATCAATTTTGATTGACATCCTTTATAGGTGATACATAAGATACACACATTATATGTGTATTACATTATATGTGTATTATATATATATTACAGTAAGTTCAGAAATTATGACAAATACAGTGTGTTCTGGGATATTTTCAAGAACAGCTTGATCAAGAGTGAGCCACCATTTCACAGGGAACCCACTCTTGATGAAACTGTTCTCAGCCACATGGAATCAAGCCACTGCAACTGTACAGCTGTGTCACTGCAGCTCTGAATGTATTTGAAATTCATAGCTCATTTTGAATTAGTGTAACTCTCTAACAAACTCTGTTGTCAACTGATTTTAATCAAAACATTAACGCTTTTCAGGGTGAAATTTGATAAAAAGTATTGACTTGCACAGTGCGAAGCCAACAGTTACATCCTCTCCCCTCTTCCACTGGGAAGAGAACTGGACTTAATGTGTTCAGGACAGGAATAGCATCAATTCGGGCACCGCATCTCTTGCATTGATCTTCCAGAGCTTTGAACAAAGAACAGAATATTAGTTCCCCTCATTGCCCAAGGAGGATGTTAACCTGAACCTCTGCAAGAGCGAGAACACCACTGAAGTCACTTTCCCCCGCTGGATGGGCCAGCTGCCAACTGTGAATGAGAACTTGGTTAGAGTAAAAGATTCTTTGTCAGGATTGTGAAATTGTGACATTAGGGACTAGCCTGGGCTAGAGGATAAAGCTTCAATGAAATTTGCAAGTTCATTTTGATTTATATACCTGTTGGAGCTGAGACTTTAAATTCGGAAGGCTTTTAATCTAGGTAGTTTAAACACTACTTGATACCATGGACTCGTGTCACTCAACAGAGAGTACTTCAAGGACAGAGCTATATCTGAACCAGAATAAGACCCCAGGAAGGCTGATTCACCCAGAGCATTTGGGACAGGGTTATTTTCTTTTGTTTCAACATTCACTTTTGATAGAACTGGCTTTTCTCTTTGCCCCTGCTGGAAAGCTAATAACTTCCTTCATGCTCGCCTTACTCCAGTCGCCCCTACAGACTAGTGTGGCTGACTCCACGTGCAGGTATGACATGTGCCTTATTTACATCAGTTTTCAACAGTCATTTACTATCAAGACATCTTAGGTGATAAAATATAGGAACAGGTCAGATAGTGTGATGAAACAGAAACAGAAGAAATAACCACATGTGTAGTCTGAGTGTTCAGTGTTACAGCAAGGTACAGGCAACACCAAAAGAAAATGACAGCCAAACCCTCCTCTGGAGCAGAGCTATTTGCTCCGGAGATGCCTAAAGATGCATTCTTTCCCGAACACATCTGAGAGTTTCACAACTGTGACTAACATTGAAAATAAATAATCCAAATCAGCTTGGTCATATTAACTCTGAAATCTACTTTACTAGTGAGATAGAATTTACTTCAGGCCACCCAGGTCAATAGCCTTGGAGAGGGAATTCCAAAGATGAAGGCCCTTCATAGAAAATGCTCAGCCTTCAGACCTGTGTAGTTCTAAATCAGAGGGCTTAGCACCTCCAAGCCCTCCAGCTGCTGAGAGGGCAAACCCAGGAAAGAGGTGGTCATTGGATATAACCTAAATCCCCTCTTCCACTGCCTCTCCCTCAACCCTGAAACAGAATGCTGTTGAGGTCTGCTACCTTGATTCCCCCTGACAGCAAAGAGACAACTCATGAGGTATGGAAGCCTGGAGGGAACAAAGGCAAGTGTGGACGTGTGTGAGCTCATACTTTGGTATGATGAAAAGTAGATACTCTTCAAAAGGCCTGCTCTGTGGCAGAGGGGCTCGTTACTGAGAGCAGAGCGCACTGCCCACACAAAGGCAGGTTGGGAGGCAAGGGGCTCACTGAAGTGAGGATACAGATAATGTGGAACCAAAGATCGTTGAATCTTAAAATCTACTAGCTATGCACAGAGCCATTTAAAGCAGTGGGGAAGAGCAAAGAGCAATGAACAGATTAGGCTGGATGATGTGTACAATGGCCACAGAGTTTTGTGCTGTTTTGGAGGAATGCTACTTGAAATTGGTTTTTAACTTTATTAGTAAAAAGGGGGGGGACCTCTGTTTAGGCAGAGCAGTTACCACCTCCCTAGAAATGTTCACATCTTAATCCCAAGAACATGTGAATATATTGTTAGATAAGAAAGGAGAGTTCATGATGCACATGGAATTAAGTTTGCCAATCAGTTCAACCTAAAGAAGGGTGGTTGTTCTGGATGATCCCCAGAGGTTCAGCATAATCACAAGAGTCTTAAAAAGCTGAAAAGGCAGGCAAAAGATGTCAGAGTAAGGAGATGTGAGAAGCACTCTGCCCACTGAGCCTGGTTTTGAAAAGGGGGAATGAGACACAATCCCAGCACTATAGGATAAAAGGAGAGAATGCAGCCTTTTGGGCACTGTGAGTTTAGACCATGGAAATGCTGGATGATAAGTTTATGAGTTACTTTCCACATTTCTATGACTAAAGCCTATTAAGAAGCAACTTAAGGGAAGAGGGTTTATACTGGCTTACAGCTGGAAGGGATAGTCTATCCCATCAGGGAAGGTATGGCAACAGGTACCGGAGGTGTCTGGTCACATTACATTCACAGTCAGGAAACGAGAAGAATAGGAAGTGTGGTTAGCTATAAAACCTCAAGGTCTGTCCCCATGGACTTACTTCCTCCAGCAAGAGTCTGCCGCCTATAGATTCCACAGCCTTCCTAAAGAGCACCACCAGCTGAGGACCACTTCGAGCATGTGAGGCTATGAAGACATTTTACATTCAAAGCACTTGTGTTGTTTTCTGCAGTGAAATGATGGTAATGTGTTATAGCAGCAACAGGAAATTAACAAAGAGCCCAATAGTCAGCTAGACATTTAAGTGTGTAGTTTATGCATTAGGCTTTGTCTTGGGTAATGATTGACAGGAAAGCAACAAACACATGGGAGAAGGAAAATGGAATTTGTTGCCTAAGTGAAAGTCATGTTATTCTTTCTGCTTGGTCAGTCAGCTAGCATCCGGGTTTCATCTCCTGCATTTTATGTGGTAGCCTGTTGGGAATGATAACAACACTTAGCACTTACTAGAAGAACTCTTTCCTAGCACAGAGTCAATCCCAAACCTACAGAGCAGATCTTAAAGCATGATCTTTAGGTGATGAGTCATATAGCTAAAGGCAATATAACCAAGTGACTGCAGAGCAAAGGGGTTAGCAGTCATGTAGCATGTTGCTTTCTGAATTCCCCATGTCCATTTGTTGTAATGTCTTTCTCTTTGTATAGCAAACAAAACTAACACAAACAAATAAGAAACACCAAAACAACGCAAACCAATGCGAAGACTGTCCTTGTACTTGCTATACTTTGATTTGTGCCGTACATAAGATCATTCAAAAGTCGGTGTTAGAATTAGGAAAAGAATTCCAGGACACATGAAATGGGTTTTCAAATCACTAATACAAATTAACATTTGGCTGAGAGTTATGAATAAGGAATTATATCTAATATTGGATGTACAAAGTGACCCACTTTCCTTTTATTGAATGACCGTTTGAACGACATGTATATCAAAAAGGAATCAGACTGTGAGGGATCACTGTGACATCATCATTTTCCAGAGATGATACACTGAGCACAGTTCTTGGCATATATCTGTTCCTTGTCTGTGTTCTTTGACAGAGAGAAAAGACCAGAGGGTTGAAACAGCCTAGAGACAGGCATTCCTGGACAAAGGTAGGATTTGTTTACATGGTCTCTTGGCATTCCCATTATTCTTATTACTGGTGACTGCTTTATATTTGCATCGAGTATATAATGGGCATGGATTGATGCTAACTGAACTTCAGAACTGAAGAGGATCAAGTGGGGGAGCCCTGGGGCGTGGTCCTCTCTGAATGAGCAAGCATATTTTCAACACAATTGGTTGCCTAATCATGTGTTGCAAACTTGGCTGATGTATTTGGATGTGTAAGCAATTATATTCCCGCTAAAAGCCTTGGTTGGAAATGCTTTTGTTCTCATTTTCTTACAACTGAACTAGCATAGGGTAGAAATTGTTACTGAAATGGTTCTCAGTATGTTCTCTTTTGCTTTTTAACTTTTCAAAACATTTTTTCAATTAAGCAAGCCAACTGATTTAACGTTTATTATACCTGCAAACACTGGACCAAATAGGTAACAAACAGAAAAACACAGGTAATAGGACATTTAGTAATGATAAGAAAGCTCCTGATGAAAAGGTTGGCATTACATCATATCACTTAACTGGGTGATAGGACTACCCTTTATTGAATACCCTTCCTTAGTTGATATAGTGTTGACTGGGAATGAGTAAGCCATGTGGTTCTTAACTTTAAGAAATATCTTTTAAGGATGTATCTGTCGAATATTAGCTGAATACCCAAGTCACCTGAGGCTCCAGGGGATGACAAGCAGAGACTGAGTATTTTGCTGTCCAATAACTAGTCCTATAAGCTTCCATTAAAAGTTTAGATCCCATCTAATATAGTATGTTGATAATTGATTTTGAAACTATTACACATTGGTTCATTGAGAGCCAAAGTAGCATTCATGCTGTTACCTAAAATCATCTGGAAGTGAAGCAGACCTTAAACAAATAGGAAAACAATCATATTTGTCACAAAATAAGGGATCTGGTGTCTCTACAAGTGCATATTCTTGTAATTACTACCTGAGGATATTGTACATACTATCCTGGAATCCTGGTGACATCTGTGCTTTGTATTTTTAACTTTAAACAAGAATTTGTCATTGTTCTTCCATTGAAATGTCTCCTTACCCAAAAGCAAGCTGAGAGTTTCCAGGCAAACAGTGAGATCTGTACTCCAGTTCCAGCTCTTTGTTTACCACTTCTGTGACATCAGTCACGTCACTGTGGTTTTGCCAACTTTCATTTTTCCTTCATGATAAGAGCATAACAGCTATGGGCATTCAATACAAAGGCATGGGAGCTTGCCCAGAGTACCTCAGGAGATACAAAACATCCCAATCTGGATAAAAACGACTGTGATGAGTATAGAAAATGAGATTTTCAAAATATGTATTTGGAAAGGCTAGGAAATTTTTAGTGGATTTCCATTATAATGGAGACTTTAGACTGAAGCCATTTCTATTACTAACTTCGTGAGTATAAATAACTGAAGTGCAGTTTTGTCTTACTGGATCTGATAAGAGTATGCCGCCTTGTGTGGCCTTAAGACAATTCTGGCACTTTCTACATAGATATCACTTTAAAATTTGGAGTAATCCAAGGCAAACAAAATCTTTAGCATGTGTTTCTAAAGTTTAAAAATAAACACACTTAATGAGTATAGATTTTGTCCCTTTCTGAAATTTTTCCCACAATGGTCAATTAGGGATCATGAAAATAGGCAACAAAATCCTAACCTTTGCAGCATCCTTACACTGTTGGGAGTCATTGGAGCACAGGCTCCAGAAGAGCAAGTACTCTGCATTAAGCTGAAAAATGGAAATATCCATTTGAGGAGACTGGCCAACTCCCTTGACTGACTTTCCCACATCATTTTCTTTCATTTTGAATAAGGGTAAGGATATGGATAAGCAAGACTTAGGCAATAACACCTCAATTTTATGGGCTAGACTGAAAGCCAGGATCCACCATGGACCAATGGGTGACCTGCTGCTGGTTGGCAAAAATGCAGACAGATCAAGATTGTGAAGAGCAATCTTTTGCCTAAGAAATCATTCCTAGAGAAACTGCAGGCAAGACTCATCTCCTCAGTCAGGCAGGGCCTTGGGGAAAACCAGGGACAAAGATAAAGAACCACAAAGCAGGGTTATTGTACATTATCAGAAGAACCAAAATATGAGGCAAGCCAGGAAACTTCAGGATCAAAGGCTGACTCAGTCAGAGAGGGAATTGAGTTTCTATGCCATGAGAAGACTCTTAGAGAGGTTTTGACCATTTGGGAGCCAATGTGGCAAAAGCCTTAGACTGAAAACCAGACACTCCCTGTGACAAAGTGCTCTGGCACTCCACATCAGAAGGAGAAACTGCAATTCTGCTGAGTAGTCACAAGCAGGCTCCTTTATTCCTTCCTTCAGGGACTCCCACAAGGAATCTCAATTTTAGCTAATATTTCCATTGTCCTTTTCTAATTTTCTGTTAGTTTTCCTCAAGAGATTAGCAGAGATTTTGCGGGGAGCACCATTATGGCATCTTTTTGAGAGAGATGGAGTGGTGGTTGCTATCTTAGCTCATCTGAAGCTTAGTAGGAAGGTTTTCATAAGCACAATGAATGAAATGTGTTCTCTGAGGCTAGGAGGTCAAAGCTTCTGTTGCTTGTTGCAAATCTGAAGAGAACAGTACTGACTGTAGACTTGAATCTGACTCCTCTATGAGAGCTTGGGAGCTAGAGAAGGCTGTTGCTGGAAAAAACTGGAATTGGACAGCCATAGAGTATCTATTGTGGAAATAAATATGGGAATTTTTCCACAGACCAAATTCAGGTTATGCAACAGAAGAGACCTGGAGTTGCTAGGGTCCTACCTGATCGTAACAGTGAGAAATCGGAAGAATCCAACACGCCGGCTTGATGCAAAAAACAGCAAACAGTCACTTTGGATACAGATGGCTTTATTTGTTTCATATGAAAGGAACAACAGAAAACAGGGTTGAAGAGCTTTTGTTATAAACTAAATGATGATATCCACTCTGACTGCCGCCTATTGAAATCCTAATCTTCCAAAATGATGATATGAGGAGATGGAGCTTTTGGGGTAGTGTTATGGTTTGAACATGAAATGTCCTGTGTAGGCTCTTGTTACAAGGTTTGTCCCCAGCTCATGGCACTATTTTGGGAGGCCTTGCAAATTTTTAAGAAGCGGAGCCTAGCTGAATGAGGTATGTCCCCAGGACTGTGACTTGAAGGCTATAACTGGCTTTGTTTTCCTGACAGCTCACTCTCTCACTCCTATCTGCAAAGCTAGAGATCCTGTCACTGCCATGATGATGCTCTGTCTCCCGGCTAGTCTAGAGACAATGGAGCTGTCCATGACAGATAGAACCCTCTGAAACCCAGGGTCAAAATAAATCCTTCTTTCCTTAAGTTGTTTCTGTCTCTATTTTGTCACTTAGAGGAGAAAATCTAACTATTATAGGTGTTAAGGTTAGAGCCCTCATGGATGAGATTAGTGCCCCCATACATGTCCCCTTATACATTTGAATTTTTATTTTATTTTCTTTTACATTTATTTATTTTGGGGGTGAGGAACATGCATAAGCTATGGTGCACATGTGGAGGTTAGAAAACAATTTAAAGGGGTTAGTTCTTTTTTTGAACCATGTGAGTTTTAGGGATGGAATGTGAGCTGTAGGACTTGGTGGAAAGTGCATTTACCCACTGACCTATTTCATTGTCCCTAGAATTTTAACATACTAATTTAAAGGGAGCACAGATATTCATACCATAACAAGCATCTTCTGGTAAATAGTGTTCCACAAGACCAAAAGAACCTGATGTTGATCAAAGATGCTATTCTGCTGGCCTGTCTCATTCCCTCAAGGACAAAAGGGCTTGTGTATTTCTTTCCCCTCATAACCAATTACTCATCATTAATTCTGCTCATTTCTCTCTAATAAAATATTCTTTCTATCAATTTTACTATTCACCAAACTTCTGGAGCAGATTTAGATTGTTATTTTTAGTGCTTGTGAAAACTACCTCTGTAGGGTGGACTCCTTGATTACTGTCTTCCCAAAGCCCTTTGGCTGTTCTTGGAGTAGGTTTACTGAATAAGGAACTTCAACTATTACCTGGCATCTAGAAGATAGTATAAATTTAATTTACACACATATTATATACCATGTTATCCCTACCAGAGAAGTTTAAAATAAATTATAGATATTGTAACTGAAGTGGAACAGGGAAAGTCTTTTTTAGTCTGCAGCATTCCGTTCAGTTTTTCTTTGACGCTACTTAACCAGAGAAACCCATGTTGCCTGGAGCTGAATGAAGATTGCTAGGACAGCAATTGCAAAGAAAAAGGAAGAGTTAATGTTTTATAATGGCTTCCTTGTTGGAATCTTGTAAACAGAAGGAAAAACAAGGTAAGCATCGAGGAAGAAGGTCACAAAGATAGATTAGATAGATAATTCACCTGTAGGTAAAGTGAGGCAATGAATTTCATTCTACCAGGCTTCCATTTGTATTGTTTTTTTTTGTCTTTTTCAATACAGGGTCTCCCTGTAGCCCCAGCTGTCCTGGAACTCACTATGTAGACCAGGCTGGCCTTGAACTCACAGGGATCCGCCTGCCTCTGCCTCCCGAGTGCTGGGATTAAAGGTGTGTGCCACCACGCCCGGCCCATTTGTATTCTTTTTGTTTATGTTTGTGTCTCCGCTTAATTGATTGCTAACTTTACAGTCTTTTTTCTGGTCAACCAGCAACACAGTTGGATATATTAAATAAGACCAAACTACTGAGCATGGAAAAGAAAAAGGATAGCAGTAGAGGAGAAAGTGAATACTGACAAGTTAGGCTCTGTGCAAAGAAGATTCTAAGTGCATTTTAAAATGCTATTTTTTCCTCTTCATTTCAAAATAACAGGAAAAATTCTAACAGGTATCGAGTAGTTTCTATATGCAAGGCACTTACTCAACTACTCCTGTCCTCTTGATCCTGTTAGACATTAGGATGCAAGCTTAGTATGGGAAGGGCCAACCTTTGAGAAGGCTGTATTCACTGCTGTGTCCTTCAGGGACTAGAACAGGGTGTGTTTTGTTATTGACACGAAAAAGGAAATAAGTGAACGGACTCCTTACATCTTTGGTCAGGAAGCTCTAGAAAACTGCTCTAGTCATCACCTCATCCTGCAGCTACAAAACTCACACTTGGGGGCTGGAGAGACTGCACCCTGAAGATGGACTTGAGATCCCTGGACCTTATTTGTACCCTTCTTCCCAGTGTAGCCACTTACTAAGTCTCTTGATTTTTCACCATTGCTTGTTGCTTCCATTAGCTTGTTTGGACAAATGGACAAGTCTAGCTTGTTAGGGTTATTAGAACTTAGTCTTTTACTTTGAAAACTCTGGTTATAGACCTACAGGACTAGGAACCCTGGCTTCTTTCTATAGGTGGCTTCAGCATCTACTCAGACCAGTTTTCATTTTCTTGTTACCTTTATTTTCCTTTCTACTCTATAAAGTTCTTTATCTCTCAAAGAACTTCTGGTACAAAAAGGATCAGGCAGCTACTATGACCTATAACTGTGCAGCCAATTAGTGGTGAAATAGCTCAGAGCCCAAGATTTCTGAATCATCCAGACTCCTCATTCCAAGCCAGCTTCCCTCAATCAGAACAAATAACTCATTATTTATTGAAGTTAGATATTGATTAGCTCTCAAAAGCTACATACATATGCTTTCTTTTTACCTTTTTGAAAGAACAATTTCTTAGATCATGATTACTAAATTTAGTCATTGAATTTAGATTCTCTATGAGTGAATCAAATGATTCTAAAGATGAAAACAACCTTCAAGGGCATCTGATAAAATACTCTGTCATTTTTCTCTATATTTATGAACACACTGTTACATAGAAGGTGAAGCAATCTTTTCAAGGCAATCCTTCTGAATTGGGGAATAAATAAGGCTTGAACCTAAGTCTCGAGAGAGTCAGTTCAATGTTTGTCACACTCGTGCTAGACTGGCATCACTGACTCAAGCTCATGCCTTGTTTAGAACAAGACATTGTAACTTAACTCAGAGCAGACCTTCCTCACACTCCATCTAGTGTATGTTTTCAAAAAGTATCAAGAGGAAAGTTTTATACTTACCTGATAGGCCTGAATTTTCCTTTAAGTAGTCCTAGCACATTGACTTGTATTGCTACTTGGACTTTTTCCTATTCATATTATATGTATGTATGTTTGTATGTATGTGTGTATGCTGTATATGTATGGATGTTTATATTTGTATAGGCACACATGTATGTGTGGATGCTCATGCATCTCTGAGTCCATGTGTGGAAGCCCAAAGTTGGCACTGGGAACCTTCCTCTATTAATCTTCCACCTTATTCTTTAGGGCAGTGCCTCTCAGTCAAGCCCCGAGCTTGCTGATACAACTAGTTTCTCTAGTCAGCTTGCTCTTGGGATCTCCTGTTTCTTCCTTCTAGGTCAGAATTATAGGTAGGTTGCCACATCCACCCAACATACATGTGGGTGACAGGGAGCTAAGCTCCAGCCCTTTTATTTTGTGGTGTAATGGTTGGTTTTAATTGTTAACACAAGTTACCTGGGAAAGAGTTTCAATAAAGTTGGTGGGTGAATATGTGTGTGGGGGGCTGAATATGTGTGTTTGGGGGGTGGAGTCTTGATGATTTTGTTAACTTATATGGAAAGACCCAGCTTATAAGGCATGATTCCCTAAGCAGGGAACCCTGGACTGTACAAGTATAGAGAGGGGACTGAGTGCAAGCAGGTGGGCATGCAATCATTTCTCTCTTTGCTCTTGGATGTGTTATGACTAGCTGCTTCAAGTTTCTACCATGACTGCCCTGCAGCGATGGACCACGACGTACAACTGTAAGCCAAATGAGCCCCTTTTCCCTTAAGTTACTTTTTTTCAGTATCTTCTATTGCAGCAGAAAAGAAACAAGGAAACCCAACATGTGCTTTAATCGGAGTTATCTCCACAGCCCCTGAGCTTTTTAAATGTATTTATTTCTACTAAGGTTTACATAATTCCTGAGTCTTACAGCAGGTTTATCCCACAGTATGAACCCCCAAATAAGCCTTAGATAGTTAATTTCCCACTGCAACAATGAAAAGTTGTTATGACTTTCTTATAACAATGATGCCTGAAGGTTTATTCCAGACTGCATCAAGAGTATGCTTCAGTTATCTTCTAATTCAACATCTTTCAAGTAAATGCCACCTTGTCTGTCTATGTGCTAATGGAAGAGGGGGCATGGAAGAAAAGTGAGACAGACCAAGGGGACTCAGCATCAACTCAGGATCTCTGATTATAATGTGGAATCACAAGTTCTTCTGATGCACAGTAGAACAGTAGATTGAGAGGATTCAGGTGAATTGACTGATGGTTTGTTGATGGAATATCTATTTTTCTTAGGGCCTAATAACAGATACAAATAAGGCAGTGGTATGGCTGGTTTATATTATGGACTCTACAAACAAGAGAGTAGTGGTAGTAGCTGTGGAAGAGCATCCAACATCTGAAATATGATCCTAAATGGGAAGCTACTTCCACCCCATTTTTAAAGTTGGGAAAGGAACATCTTGGTGTCACAGTAGTTTTTATTATTATTTAAGGGCATTTTCTAGAATTGGTAATGTTTATGTTCTCTTTAGACCCAGCCTAGCCTATAGAAAACAGAGTCAAATTCCTAAATGTGAGGGAAAGTTTGAGACTATAGAAACTTGCAGAATCAAATGAAAAACTCTATGATAATGTGGGTAATTTCAGGTTTGTCTCACAATTTTGAGGCACAAAGTATCAATGTTAAAAGTGCAATTTAGGGATGGTGAGATGGCTCAGGGGGTAGAGGCACTTGCTGCTAAGGCTGACAACCTACGTTTAATCCCTGGGACCCACATGGTAGAAGGAGAGAAATGACTCTCACAAGTTGTCCTCTGACATCTGCATTTGTACTGTGGTTAATCCGTGTGCACAAACAGACACACATACATGTAAACACCCACAAAACAAATAATAAATAAATAAATGATAATATGATAAAAGTTTTTAAAAAATTGCAGCTTAATAAAATGAAGATTTCCTCAGTCCAGGAAAACAATGAGCACAAAGACAGGGCCTAATGTTTTCAGAATGGGTAGTTACATGGGGGCAGTCATTTCCCAGAGAACACAGTAGTGATGGAGGAGTGACAACAGGCAGAGGTGACCCCATGTAATTGTGTGAAGAGCATCAGACAGTACAAGACAATGTGGGGAGATTGCTGATAACAGAAACTGTCATGGCCAACCATGGTTCCTGTGTGCTCTACAGAAGACTCTACCATCTGGTTAGATAAGCATGGCCAAATTCCAACTGTAGAGCTTCAGAGGTTTTAAATCAGGTCCCTCCATTTAATACTAGAAAAAGAGAGGATATTTCATTTGGAATATTTTCCATTCATGATTTTGAGAAAGACATAGTTTTGACCCAAAACTTAAGTCTATAAAACAAACATAAATGATCTAAGGGCCTGCTTACAAATGAGGGAATCAGGACACTACCCTACAGCTTGAGTCTTCACTGAAAGAGTTTCCTATGTCCAAATGAGCATGTCTCAGTTCTCAAAGAAATAATGATTTGTGATAGGTCTTTCCTGAGCACTTAACATGCACATCCAGGGCTTAATGTCTAGTAGAAATTCATCAAAATGTAATATTTATTAGTTATATTTTCCATTCAACCTACTTTAATGCCAGACATCCAATAAAGACTGTTTCCAATTCATAGTTCTTAAACACTGAAAATTCTTATGGTTTGGTTCTATGGTATGTGTCTCTGATCTCACTGTCAATGTGGACTCAAACACAGACACACAGATCATTGACTTCATGTATAATTCTCTGTCCTGTCCCCATGGAAGATGCTACTACTGGGTGATGTCATGCTTTCAAGTAAAAAAATCAAGGCTCACAATTCATCATTACGTCTTTGATGAGCCTCTTCTATGTTCCAGATGTTCCAGGCAACTACAGTGACTCAATTAGAGTTGCAAATGATATAAAAGCCATTTTCCATTTCAAGTCCAGGTCTTATGTTCAGTCTCATTCCTCCCCACTGGTCCCATGGAACAAAGCATCCCTTCTGGTTCTCCTCCCTTCACTGCCCTCTCTTTTGACTGGGCTGGAACGGACTTTCTTATACTTTGACGGCTGGGAAATGTCTTACAGCTTCTCTACAAAAAAGTTAAATTATTCAGTAGTATTAATGTTTTTCAGAAAGTCAAAAGACAATGAGGGCTTGGCATCATGTCACAATCCTTTAATTCCAGAACTCAGGAGACAGAGGCAGAAGGATCTCTATGAGTTCCAGGCCGGCCTGGTCTATACAGTGAGCTCCATGACAATCAGCACTACACAGTAGGACCCTGTCTAAAATGTAAAACACAATATAAAAACCAAACAACAACAATAAACTTGAGCAGATATTTGTTGTGTCCTAGTGGGAAAATAAAACTTTTGACTAAAAACTCACTTGTTAAATCTAGGTATGATAATGAATCATTAAATATAAAGTTGTTACCTACTAAACTCCTAATAGAATTCAATATAATTGCTTATGAGAAATGTACATTAGAAAATGAACTCTTCAACCTATAATTTGTGAGTTCCTGGGACTGTAATATATCTCCCCACTCTTGAATTAGGTTTAGATTTCTTGAAAATTTTCCCTAAAAGTCATTAAACATCTTCCAAGATGTTTGAAGTCTCTTTGAATGCATGATCTAATGAAATTGTCACTCAGATTTATGTTCTCCTAGTCACACAGTAGTTTTTAGAAATGCCAAAAATGCCAATCATATTGGCCCTCCTCAGAAAATTAGGATAGTAATGGGCATTTGCCCAGAATTACCTCAACAAAATGACAACTACTGATCCACACATACCCAATAATGGTTTCAAAATTTTACAGAGGAGAAAATTAATGTGAGCATTCCATTTTATAGTGGTGACTACAATAAGAATATTCCAAAAATGAAAAGTGAAATACATATTATGATGTGACACAACCTGACTATATACTGGATTGAATATCAAATAAATCTTCAACAGGAAAAATAAGGAGACTAGAGTTGAGAGCCAGGTGTCTGAGTCTGGAGGCAGATTAACATGTTGGATTGTTTCATAAAGCTGAAGTAGTTTTGCACAGTCATAGGGAAAAAAAAGAGTTTGATCTGAAAAATCATTTTGTTAAACTGTCTAATCCTTTGCAATCTTTATGTTTCAAAGATAAAGTGTCTGATCCTTGCAATCTTTATGTTTTAAAGTTGACTTTGAGCTAATTTCTATTACCAAAGTTTCCAGAAGTATTTCTGGCACGGTGTTGCTAGAGAGCTCTTAATATCCTTACAAAGGAGGTGTATCGCAGCTCAGGTGTCTGTTTCTTGGTAACGTACTTCCATTGAGGAAGGCAACAACTAAAATATTTAAATGCTGGTTGAATGTCAAGACATTCAGCTAGGTGCTCATTGAAATTTTCATCGGATTTTATTTTTATGAAAAGTTTATTTTATTTTTGAAGCTTTAGGGAAGGATGTGTGAATGTAGTATCATTACAACCTTATATTATGGTACGTTTTTTATACTTTCTTCTGATATTTGTTTTTCTTTTCCAGCACATTTGTTCAGCAGGATTTGGTATTTTAAGTGTTGCACTTTTTAATCTGTTATTTGAATACAATTGAAGGAGAGTAAGAAGGAAGTCCAGAGGAGATGCTCCTCCTGGGGTCTCCTGTCCCAAGACTCTAGGCAGTTACTGCTACCACAGGGAAGAAGAAAGTAGCAGCACCGGGCTTGGTCTCCTCTAGCATCCAGGAATGCTGTGATTGCAATATCCCAACTGATCTGCACAATGTTACCAGGAGTATGGCAACTGGCTAATGCATATAGGGGCATCTACAAGTGCCTGAACAGGGCAGCTTCAAAGTGAGGATCTCTTCAGTATTAGAAGTATAGCAAGAAGAAACGGAAATTACATCACCTGTTCGTAGATGTTTTCTTGAACACATATTTTCACTTTCTTTTTTGTTCACCTTTACTTCTGCTGTGAATCTTTTCTGTCAAATCTTTTGACTGTAATGTCAAATACAAAGGGATGACAAATGTGTGTTGTGCTGACATTTTCTTTTCTTCACTGGAAATCAAAGACTATGAATTTGGGGGATCAACTATTTCAATTTTAACGGACAGCTGGGCTAATACTTATTCCAAGACCTGAGTGAATGCTCACAGCAAAGCATTAAATTTGTCTTAAATTTGCAGTTTTGTTTTCTTCCTGGTGTGTGTATGTGTGGGCACATGTGTATTGACTAAAGTGATGTGGCAGAGTTACCTATAAGCATAAAACCTCCCAGAAGCTAAGTATAAAACTTAACTCTCATTTCTACTCTAATCTGTCTACTCATTCCATGCCACATGTCTTCTTGTCTGGGCTGAAAGTCCCTGGACCAAGACCTATGTCAGAGCCTGAGTGAAGCCATACTTTACTTCCTCAAGTTACATATTTCTTACACTTCTGCATAACCATTAAAAAGTTTTCTTTGCAGTTTAAAAACAAATAATAGCGAACTGGGCATGGTAGCTCATGCCTTTAATCCCAGCACTCAAGAGGCAGAGGCATGCGGATCTCTGTGAGATCAAGGCCAGCTTGGTCTACATAGCAAGTTCCAGGACATCTGGTTCTACTGGGAGACCCTGTCTCAAAGAGACCAAAACAAATAAAAGAAACAAACAAAACAAAAAAATGAATAATAGTGTGAGGATGTGGTTGATGGTATTTTCCCTTAGCACTTAAATGTTAGAATTTGTCTAAACATCATTTTGTAAAAGATCTAAACAGTGAAGAATTTGGTGCTTAGTTTTCATTATTGCTTTTGAAGGAAATGGTTAAATGTAACTTACCATTTGTATTTGTAGTTAGTTTAATTACATTCTTTTTTTTTTTTTTTTCCTAACTTTAAAAGATGTTGAGAACCTGGCCAGGTGGCACACACGTTTAATCCCAACACTTGGGAGGCAGAGGCAGGTGGATCTGTGGGATAGAGGCCAGCCTCATCTGCATAGCAAGTTCTAGGCTACAGGGAGACCCCGTCTCAAACCTACTCCCCTCTAAAAAATTGGAAAGTTATTTAGTGATCAACTTAAAAAATGTATCTGGGCAACCCAGTGCTTTAAACTACAGGATGACAAGAGTTTGAATTCAGAGTTAAATCCAAAGCATATCGAAATCAGTTTTGATTCTTTCTTATACTATTAGTTTTAATCTCTAAGTTACTCTCCCTGTATTAAAATATAGAAGACCCCAGCATTGGACTCCTGTTATATTGCCATTAGTCAGTTAACAAAATACACTGGACAGGGAAAGTTAATATTCATTTACTTCCAACTAATCAATAGTGAAAAAATGAATTCTAAGGTTCAAGAAAATTAATCTCACATTCACATTTCTTTTAGAACAATTTTTTATCCTGTGGACAGCATTTCAGTCAAGGTACCCTTTCACTGCGATGACAGATAACATTAAATTATGCATAAAATAAAAATATAGTCAACACATTCATTTTCCATTTTACTATTTTACTCTGCTCCTGATTATGATGGATACATGTGAAGGAATAAGGGAAAAAAAGAACCAAACTTTTCTCTGCTGAGCCCCTATCTTGCCTGGCTTTGTCTCTATTGTAGTTCTGGAATGGATCCCAATTAGTCTAAAAGCAATCCCTTCAGAAACTGCTTTCTTTCTTCTGTGGATGCTCCAAATCATGGCAAGATTCCCTGAGTATAACTAATATTCATGGGAAGGGGGCGAGAAAGAGGAGAGAGAGTGAGAGAGAGAGAGAGAAATAGAGAGAGAGTTATATTAAAAAGAGACAAATGTCTAAGAAGAGTAAGGTTCTCGTTTTAAGAGTCAAAATTTATAATGCCAATTTCTATTAGAATATAAACAGAAAAGCAAGCAATGGGTGCTTCAAGGAGGCAACTTTTCACCTTGAAGATCGTTCTCATTTGATAGCCTCTGAGAAGCAGTTACCATCTTTATTGACTGAATTTGGATATGATCTGGTTTATGATTCCCCAGATTTCCCCTTAGGAAATCACTTTTAAACAAATTATGGGACATGTGTACACAAATTTATGGCTTGGCTCTGGTATGGAAGAATGGTCTCTCGAAATAATAAAATCCTAGTGGTTATAATGTGTTAAAAAGAATTAGATATTTTATTTATACTTTAGAAATGCAGTCAAGTGAATGAAATGGTTCATATACATTTTTACATCCAACAATAGTGACAAGCTGTTCATACATTAATTCTATAGTCAAATGTACAGCCTTCTTTTTTGCTAAGTAAGATTTGTCAAGGGTTCTTGTATGAAAAAAAATTTTAAAACCCTTTCATTGCAACTCAAACCAATGAACTACCAAGAGCAAGCCATGTTCCTTTCAATAGCTCGAAGCATCAATAAAGCTACTGTCCAAGCGTGCATTAATATTGGCATGTATAAGATGAGTTTTCCACAAATTTTCAAAAATATAAATGCCTAATCTGAAAACGTTACAAAATA
>NW_008334566.1:1625756-1650756 GCF_000622305.1 Nannospalax galili | reverse complement strand
ATAGTGGTAAAGAGATTCCACAACAGAATAACTGCTATCCCAGGGTATCTATGTGTAAGAAAACACGCAAAAGTCAGTTGAGAAAGTGAATTTTGGGCTAACTATTCCTGAACATGTTCTAACCTTTTTCACAGATGGGCAGAGAGCACTGAAATTTCCCAAATGTTCCTACAGTCAAGCTACTATCAGCTATAATCTCTTGGTTCTCAGTATAAATGACTCCCTAGAGATGAGTTAGAGACAAGAGGAACTGGCCATTATAAGGCCATTAATGCAAGCTGTGGGGTAAAATAGTGAAACTACATTATAACCAATACAAATAAAAAGCCGAGAAGAGTTTGTCATTGACATTTAGTGAAACTGATGTCACTGTGCTTATATTTTCATTAAATATTTATATTAAATCCAGAGCATGTTACTATTGCTATGAGGCTTTATTGATTGTGCTTTTAAATTTCCAAGACTATTTGTTGTCCTGTATAATAAAATACTAAATAAAGCTGTAGTCACTTTAGAAATGACATTTTACAGAATTACTTATAAGTGAAGAAAGCAGAACTTCTCATACATGCATAGAATAAATTTAACAGTGTTTGAATGATATACTTTTCTTACATAATCAAAGATAGCTGAGATGATTTAGAAATTGGCAATGTCATGGTCGAGCAGGACCTTTGACTTATCTTCACATAGATGTAACTGGTAACAGAAACGAGCCAGGGGCTCCTCCTAAGTCCATGTGACCCCCGAGGTACAGATCCTCAAACAGCCTTAAGAGTGAAAATAAATTGGCTTATCTGGGCCAACTGTAGGGTCTTAAACACCCAAAAGGAAAGTATAACCAAAGATTAAAGGAGTTGATATAATTTTTTAAGAGTCCATATGTATAGCTAAAGGCAACATACGAGAAACAATGCAGGACAGGAGATACATTCCTTTGAGTTGTTGGCCAGGGAGGCCCAAGAGATTCCCAGACAGTAACCCAGCATAGAACTTGGAAAATGAACAGCAGACCCCAATCTTATCTAAAGGAATATTGACAACTGATTGCTGCTACATGAGGAACAGCCGATCTTCCTAAAACAAGGATCTCTAGATAGGCTGACTAGATTCAGCAGATAGACAAGCACTGGGGAACAGCTGGGGTGCTGACAACACAGTGGACAGTAAGAAGGATGACAAAGTATATGGGCTCAAGTTAGAAGGGTGTAGGGTGCCATTTGAGAAGTGGATATATAGATAAATAAGATTATTTAGGATGTTGTATATGATATACACACAAAAAAATCAACAGATAAAAAAATGAGTTATAGTTGAGGAGTAAGCATAAAATTTACTTCATGTTAATTAGTAGAGGTGATAAACATTACCATTGAAATTGACCTGATGACTTTATATCCATACTCAGGTGGCAAGGGTCCGAGTGTAATAGACTATGCTCAGGTGGCAAGGGTCCAAGTGTAATAGACTATGCTCAGGTGGCAAGGGTCCGAGTGTAATAGACTATGACTAGTAATAATAAGATACACACAGATTAGAGATACATGTGCCAACATCTCACTGTCAGTAGCAAAAACAATGAGTCTTTCTGCAAGGAACAATATATTCTAAAATGAAATGGAGATCTTTTTTAAAGGTTAAAAACTCATTCAATTTTATGGCTTACTGGGTTTATACTGAGGTCAATACTGTATAACTGTATTAATTCAAATGTGAACCTAAAAATTTACAGCCACTTTTGAAAGAGATGTATCTTTGCTCTGGAAATTGTTATTGACTATGTTAAAGCTGTAATGAAATGCTTTTTCTAATCATGTGGTTATTAAATAAAAAATATTTTCAGAGTGCATTAAAACAAAATCCACATATATTGGTCTATAATGAATGTATTTTAAATGTAAACATATAAAGTCAGTAGTGAAAGATGAAAAAAAAAAAAAGAAATTGGCAATGTGGGTAATTAGGAAAATATCTATCAGTGGGGCAGAGGAAAAGCTCTGTGAGTACATGTGTGTGCTATGTACCCATGTCCAGATGTGCTGTAGAGAGGAAAAGCCTGAAACTATAGACGATTGAGAGGAACAACTTTAAAAAACAGATCTGGGGCTAGAGAGGTGGCTCAGTGGTTAAGAGAACTTGCTGTCCTTCCAGAGGATCTGCATTTGATTCCCAGAGTCTTCATGGCAACTAACAACCAACCATCCATAACTCTAGTTCTGGGGATCTGACACCCTCTTTTGGCCTCTGTGGGCATTATATACACATGGTGCAACATACTGTTATACATAAAATAAAAATAATGAAGAAAATATTTTTAAATTATTTTTATTCTATGTGTATGAGTGTATTGCCTGCATGTATGTGAGTGTACCCATGTTGTGCAATGCCGCAGAGGTCAGAAGAGGGTGTCAGACTCCCCTGAAACTGGAGTTAAGGACAGTTTGTAGCCGCAGTGTGGGTGCTGGGAATTGAACCTGGTCCTCTGCAAGAGTAGTTAGTGCTCTTAACCACTGAGCCATCTATCCAGCCCCGAAAGAAAATTTTTTTTTTTTTTAAAAACAGATACAACTACTGTGTCTACAAAATTTTACCAAGTGAACTCAACTGTTGTTTCATCGAGCTAGTCATGGAATAAAATGATTGAGGAACCAAGTAGCTATTATGGTATCATGCACAAATGTCTAGAATTTTAAGCATTTATTAAATCCAATGTTAATATTCCCCCAGCACTCTGTAAAATATACAAATGAAATAATGAGATTACTTGTGAAAGTTCATATTCATTTAATAACTTTTATAAAAATGACATTTTGATTTAATAATAGCCATAAGCTGAATTTATAATTTTAGATTTCCCTATTCAATCTGAGATTCAGATCATTTTGGTTAGCACTAAACACTAGGTACTGAAAATAATTTGAATAAACTACTATGGTTAATGTAATGGCATCTTTTTAAAAGTTAGGACTGAAAAATGACCTGTATACATACAAATGTTTTAAGTTTAAGTAGCTATTTCCAGATATTGCATAACTATCAAAATATATAAGTCAGGCAAGATGCCTGTAATCTCAGCACTTGGGAGGCTGAGGAAGAATAATAGCAAGTTTGAGGCCAGCCTGGGATATACAGTGGAATTCTGTCTCCAGCAAACTGAAAGGCACTACTCTCAAGTTGACTGTTAGCATTTTGGGCATCCTGTAACTTTAGATAAGGGCTTGATCTCTTACATAGTGTCTCCTAAGTGTCCCAAGTCCCTGGGAAGATTCAGGAATTACCCTCACTGATTGCTTTTTATGCCTTCACTCTATTTCCAATATCTGGCTTATTTGTGTCTACCTTTTGTGGCTTTATTCAAACACAAACTTATGGAAGTCTCAAATTCCCAGTAAAGAGGAATAACAGTTATAATGTATTATTAAAATATAAGCACATAGAAACCACATTTTACAAAATAACTGTGAAGTTATAGTCCATTGAATTTTCAGAAAGGTTTAATATTCATAGATTTTTTTTTAGTTGTGTCACTACCCTATATAAAAATATATCTGAATTTAGGTATAAGTGCTGAGAAAAATTTCAGATAAATCTCTGCAGTATCCCTATAACTTATTATCTGAAATTAATTTACTTATATATAAAATAGTATTTCTAAAAAATGAGTTCCATTGTAAACGCAAATCTTCGTCCTCAAAACATGGCTTCCAGTTCCTTCTCCAATCCTGACTCAGCTATGCTTACCCATTAATCCACACAAAGAGTCTGGAATTCCCTTCCACTTTATATCCTATACCTAGTCACATGCTACTGATATTTAAAGACTAATTCATATAGCACTAACTCCCTACAGACATTTAGATCCATTCAAATTATACTTCTATTTGAACTCTCTGAAGCACTTTTAAAATTGATTATCCTGATATTCTTAACCATAGAAAATTAAAACAGTATCAAGCATGAGGATGTTCTATTTAAAGTTTCTGTTTCACAGACCAGAGGACAGGCCTTTTAAAGTATATGAATACAGGCATGGCAGACTTAACACACATTTTAGCCTCTGGAATATTTCATGGAAACTTCTTATTTCTGCTATCCTACACTGTTTTTTTGTTTTTTTTTTAAAGGTTTTATCTACTATTTTTATGTGTATGAGTGTACTGTGTGCATGTATGTAAGTGCACCCATGTCATCCAATGCCCACAGAGTTCAGAAGAGTGTCAAATTCCCCTGGAACTGGAGTGATGGACAGTTGTTATCTGCTGGGTAGGTGCTTGGAATTGAACCTGAGTCTTCTGCAAGAGCAGTGAGTGTTCTTAACTGTTAAGCTGTCTCTTCAACCCCCTGTCCTACACTGTTTTAACCACACTAATCACTTCATCGCTTAACTCTTCCTAGTGGTCGTTGTGCCTTTTCTTGTGGACTAGATCATGAAGCTCATAGATTAGGACACTACCCATAGCAAGTGCCCAGTCAACACATGCTGAATTAAGAAAATATGCTGTTTGTTTGATTGATTTTGGAGGAATCATATTTTCTTGGAATCTTTTCTAATCAGAATTAGTGAAGAAACTATCAGAACTGGAAAGAGGGACCTGGAGAGACGGTTCAGTGGTTAAGAGCACTGGCTGCTCTTGCAGAGAACCTGGGTTTGGATCCCAAATATCCACATGACCACTAGCAGCCATCTGTAACTGCAGCTCCAGGGAATCTGACAC
This sequence comes from Nannospalax galili, assembly GCF_000622305.1. Taxonomy (NCBI): domain Eukaryota; kingdom Metazoa; phylum Chordata; class Mammalia; order Rodentia; family Spalacidae; genus Nannospalax; species Nannospalax galili. The sequence continues at coordinate 1,646,041 of NW_008334566.1, read as the reverse complement.
CCTCTTCTGGCCTCCATAGGCGTTGCACAATACTGGTGAAATTACATGCATGAAGGCAAAACACTCATACACATAAAATAAAAATAAATATTTTTTTTTACTCTTCTACAGTCCCGGTGTGCCTTCACCTATGTCCTAATTGAACTTCTAAAGATAAAAGTCACAGTCTGGGAAGTTAAAAAAAAAAAAAAGAAAAAAAGAAAGAAGGGAAGAAAGAAAGAAAGGAAATAAATAGTACTGTAATAAGTAAATTGATATAATCCTCAAACTATATAATTAGATCTTAGAATATAAATTTGAAATACTGTATGTCTGCTATAAGTTTGAACCTGAGTCTTCTGCAGAGCAGTTAGTGTTCTTAACTGTTAAGCCATCTCTCCAACCCCCTGTTTTACATGGTTTTAACCACACTAATCACTTTGTTTACTGACAAAACTGTACTACAAAACTTCAACAACAATGTGAAATTTGCCACTGTTCCTACAATATGAGTTTGCTACTTACTCCTTTTTCAAATTCTCCGACCTATATAAAGTCTTTCAATGTAATCGTGTTACTTCTTTAAAAAAAGGAAAGCTAATAAAATATTTTTAAGGAAAGAAGAACTGGGAAGATATAAATATATATCTCCCTTTATGGCTATAGTATTGCCCTGCTAATTTAAAAAATTCAAATCAAAATCTGATTATTTCTACTCAGTTGAAGATCTGATTGTCACCAACATAATGTGTAAGAAAGAACCAAGAAGTTGCAGGAGAAATTTCGGCATTCCAGGTAACAGAACTGTTTAGAAGTTATGGCTTCTATGCTTATAGGCGGGTGGGATGTGTTCCAACAACAAAAAATATTTATCATGTTTGTTCTAATATCAGCATATTATTATCTCAAATCATTCATTTTCTTATTGGGTACTCCATATGATCCATGCATGGATTCACTTGCATGCTGTGTGCCAACTGAATACATTGGCACGTTTTTGTATGTTGCAGGATGAGTAGAAAATTAGTTTCTTCTGTGACTATTACTGATATTCTCTTCTTGCCCCTATCACAGGGACACTTGATTTGCTCCTGAAAATACCTCAGTGTGTATTTTTGTAGTGTCCATTTCTAAGGACTTCAAAGTATCATGAGCTGTACCCTGCAGGAGACCAAAGATTGCTTCTAGGTAAAATGCTCTACTCAATCTTATAAAAAGTCTGTGACAGTTCAAGTAAAACAAAAAACCCTGCATCTCACACCCCAATGCTTCACAACAAACCGTCAGCTCAGGTGGAGTCATCTGAAAGATATTAATGGCAAAGCAGTAACTCAGCACAATACATTTTATGTATATAGTATTTTGGTGAACTTAGAAAGTTTGGTAGCATAAAGTAATACGGACCAATTTAGTCATCTCATTTATAATCATCAGCTGTGCAGCAGTGGCTAGGTAGTTATGAATATAGCGGGCTCTGGGATACAGCTTGTGTTTGAAGCTGGTATCTTTTTCTATTAGGTCTGTGACCTTGGAGAAACCATTGTATCATACTGATCCTGTTTCTTTACTCATAAACAAGAGCCACCAAAGTATCTACTTTTTACAGTTGCTGTCAGAGTTAAGTGATCAATAAATATATATAGTTATGGTATAATTGAAAGCTTATATCTTTTATGAAAGAAGATATGTCACAAATACAAAAGTTAAGCATCATATTAGTTCTATTTTCTGTAAAGAAGATTTTGGTCCCTCTTCTCACAGTGAAGTTTTTATGACTATCTCAGAAAAGCCATAAAATAAAAATAAATGTGCCACACATTTCAGATGCCAGGTGTTAGTGTTACTAAACCAATAATAATGAGCTATCTTTCCTTAAAAGCATAAATAAACAAAATAATATAATCTATTATTAGAGTTATTCAAAAGAATTACTAATTAACACATTCCTGAATGCTAAAATGCTAAGCCTAAAGCCCATGTCATGTTTCAGGTCATGATATATCACATAGAAAGCTAATTTCAAAGAAGAGAAGCCAGCATTGACATGCACTGTTCAGAGAGCTTCTGAATTTATTCTCCTCAGCCATCCATCACAGGGCACATCATTAGCTTGTCATTAAAATCATTATCATACATGAATTGAATGGCCAGGGCTTGTATCACATGTGCTGTGCACATTGACACTTATGTAATACACATTTAGCTAGAGAAACCTGGAATAGATTAAAATTGACTAAAAATGTTAATTTTAAGAAAAATGCATAAATTTATATACAAATATATGTATATATCTATGTCTGTTGAAAAATAAGTTTTTCTCCTAGAAATTCCTTTATGCTGTAGATTGAGTCACGTCCCCTGTATCTGTGAGCGTTTCAAAACTTCAATTTCACTTCATCAAGGAAAGCCAATAGCAGTATCAGTATGTCCCTTTGCCAATAATAAATTTAACAAGGCTTTATTGAATATCTTCCATGTATAAAGTAATGTGAGGTTTTTAATATCTTTCTATGAACTAGTAGTCTACAATGGGAGAAATGTATATTCAAAATTCCCAATCTTTTCCAGGCATAAAGAGCCTAAGAGAAGCAACAATTAATATAAGTTCATAGGTGGAAGAGATTATTTACCTCTGAAAATTAGCTCACTCAATTAAAATACATAGACATTCTTAATGGGATTCAGTAAAGTTAGTAAAGCAAGGTCAACTTAAGATGGACATGAGAGAAATTGTTGACCATCCTCATTATAAAACTCTTCCTGAAGTTGGAGATTTGGCATTCATCATACCTAGACCCTTACTGATTAAAAATGTTTCTACTGCTTCCATGTGCTTCAGGCTTTAAGGTGTCTTGTGCACTAAACTTCAGCTTTGAAATATCCCATAATAATAAATAAATGCATGTTATTTCAAATAAGCACACTATAGCAGTTTATAGCAATACAATAGGTGATGATATTTGAAACACTGAAGATTTACTTTTAAAAAAATTTATTTTAAAAGGTTTTAAAAAGCTGTATTGAAAGGCTTCTTCTAATAATGTGATTATTAAGTAATTTTTTAAAAAGCTATTTGGGCTTACTGGTTGTCTTTGTTCTATTTATGATATCTTAAATAAAGAATATTCTGTGGGCTTATTTGTAACATATCCTCAGGTAGGAGTCTAAGTTGTCTAGATTTGATCCTCTTCCTAGCCATTTTTTTAAATCTATTATGTGCCTACTGTGTGCCTGGTGTTTGCATTATTAGAGACAAAGGCACAAATCTTGGGCATGAAAGAGTGCAAGTGTAACAAGGTCAGTCTTGGTAATCACTTATACAGAGTCTCTCAAAACCTGGGAAACTATATCATGAACTTTTGAATGGATATCAAAGTAACTTCAACTTCGACTCTTAAGTCAATTATTTATTGAATTAATAATGGATATTTCCTCAAAATAGAATATAGTATTGTGCTATGCTTCAAAAGTCATTCTTTCTGTGAAGTAGACTTCAAATTCAACTACTCCATTTTAGATCACTATGTACAAGGTTACCATGCCAACATTACAGTTATCCTTGAATAAAAAGCCTGACTCTTAATTTTGGTTTTAAGAGTGGGCCTGAACTCCAAGGGCAAGTGTTCCCCCAGATGTCTCCTGGAACTAAGCCACTAAGTGAACTCTAGTCCTAGCCTCACCCATACTTTTATTCAAAACCGTTTCTCTAACATCAATTTTGGAGACCTGTAAGCTTGGATCCACCCTTAGCTTATCTGACAATCTTGCCTTTTCATCCCTAGGCCTAAACCATTTTCTGTATACAATGTCAAGTATTCTTCTCAGTCTTCATTGTTTTCAGTGAAGATGCACTGCCTTTCAGCCCTTTGCCTTGTTAGTTCTCAAGCTTATGTACATTCATTCACTGTTTTAGGTGGAGCAGCAAATTGAGGTTCTGGAGGATCAAGGGCAGGTACCTAGGTCATAAGAACACATGGCTCAGTGAATTTGTTTGGAGTAGATTTTTGGTTACAAAATTAATTAAAAGTCATTTATACAGTCTCTGTCCATTTTATAAAAGTTATTCCTACAACTATGTTGCATTTATTGCCTCACAATTTGATATAATTTATATTTCAGGGAATGAATTAGAATAATGGGAACTATTCTTTAAATAATTGTAGAAGAATTATTCTTTAAATAATAGTAGAAGAAAAATCAATTAGTTGTAGAGATGTATAATGTCTGCTCTTATTTCCTGACAATGTCAGAAACTAAAATTAAAGTACTTCTGGAAAGATAAAAGTTACCTCTTGTTATAAATGAGGAAAAATAAAGCCTTCAATAAACATTATGTATATATACTAGAAGAGGCAGGGACAGTTGTTCATGTTTTCATAATTTTTCAGTCTCATAGAAGAAGTAAAACTAATACTCAAGCAAACATGATACAACACAGTGATGGATGTCATAGAACAGAAAGTGCTATGGATGAGGAAGCAAACAATATGAATGATTTCTATTCTATGACAAAAGGAGATGGTTCTTTAGGTAAGCTTTGCAATACCTGATACATAGAAAAGAGAAAGGACACTCGGAATGGAAATTGGAAAAAGAGACCCTTAGATGCATTAGGAAAGTCATAAGGGGGGAGGGATTGATAATAATAAAAAGTTAATAAAAAGTTAGTGGAACAGGATCCAACAGTGAAGGGCTTTGAGCTGCATTGTAGGAAGTGTAAATCTGTGCTCATTCAGCTGAAGGGTTATTGAAGATATTTGCGTAGAAAACTAAAAAGCTTGAAGTTTTAGAATGATTGTTTGCAATGAATAAACTGAGTGTGGGACAGTGGACGTACAGATTCCAGTTAGGAGCTATCTAACAACGTGATAAGGTGATGAGAGCTAGCGTAAAGGTAGGAGGATTAGAAATGGCAGGAAAAGACAGGAATTTAGGCTATAGGCTGTGGAGTAAAAGGTTTTGCATTTATTGCTCTTAAACTTACATGCATGTGAAATATTTCGCTTTTGTACTCTACCAAAGAGATAGGAACAGTTTTTTCTAACTCTCATCTGATTCTGATGCATTTTAATGTAGTTTTGGTTTTAAATGTTCAGAGAGGAGTGGGAGTGAATGCAGAAGGCTTGGACACTAGGAATGAAGGTGACAGACACTGAAAATGAAATTCACCCAGGTGTGTGTTCCAGACAGCAGAGGCATCAATGGTCGCAATAATATTGACTCCTGCTCTCTGGGAAATTACTTATCTCTAATTTTCAGTGTGTGTTCTTCTGCCACTTTAAGGAAAATAAATATTTTAGAGTGAGTATTTCAATAAAAGTACATCCAAATTTGCTAATTTCTCCAGTGAAAAGATATCTGTTTCCATAGAGTAGTAGCAAAAAGTGTTTCCATTTAAACAAAAAGTAATTTAAATGCATTTAATTTTAACTGATAACCTAAAAAAAATGTATATTTATGGGGTTACAATACATGTATACATTGTACAATATTCAAATCATTTAAAACATATATTTATGCTCAGATATGTACTACTTCTTTATGGTAAAACCATCCTAAATTCTTTCTTCTAGTTTTTAAAAAAGTATGTACATTCTAATCATCAATAGTCACTCTGCTGTTCAATAAAATACCAGAATGTCATTTAAGAAACTAAGCCTTTAAAAAAGTATGTAACATATACCCTTGAAGGTTTTGCTAAGTGTCTCCCCATTTTTTTCAATCTTATCTTATTATTTTAGAGCGCAACTAACTCTAAGACATGTCTCCCAAACTCATTTCCATTCTTTTGTAGAGGTGTTCCCTTCTAGATGTACTGGGCCATGCTAAGGAACATAAGAATTATCTGTGCTCAGAATGAGACCCATGGTTTAATCACCTCCCCACTCTTTTTCTGTGTCTACCTAAACACCAAATTGAAACACTTGAAATTGTAATGTAAGAAGGCAAGAGTCAAGTATCAATAATTTCCATAAAGCTCAATCTAGAAACCTATTTCGTACTAAGCCTAAATGATAACTATATCCTTCGTGAAGTCATTTTGATTCCCTATGTGCACTGAAAACTTTCTTCATCCCTTGTTTCTTATTTCTACAATGACCTAAGGTTTCAGTGGTTGGAAAACATCTACCAGTTTCTAGGTTTCTAGGGAGGTATGCCTCATATAATAAGTGCTTAATACATGCTTCTGCAACAAATGATTGAAACTGAACCATTCTACATGTCCTATTTGAAGGAAGTGCAAAGTAGCAGTTGATTTTGTATTCTAGTTAATCACTCAGCTTTACAGCTACCCTCAGTAAAAGTATATTTTCAAACCACCAAGGACCAGTTATGTGAATACCCAGACTTGTTGCCTAAAAGAATGTGTTGCTCCTTTTGTTGTGAAAATTATCAGTACCTAAGGCATCTGTGAAAGGCAGAAGAAATGCTAATGTTTGCCTACACCCTAAAGGAGAGGTCTATTACAAGGAGAAAGCTTATCTTTTTAGATTGTGGTCACACAGCCTACCCCCAAAAGAACGTAGATGTACTCACTTTCTCTTTATTCCAGACTAAGTAAAAGGTCCTACAAACTTCCTAGTTTTCATTAGAATCAGAAAGTTCTATGAATAAAGTTTTCTTAACTGAAATTTGCAAAACACAGTTAAGTAAATAGATGGCAGACCAGAAATGCAGTAGTGCTTTCTCATTTTTACTTATTTTGATATTATCAAGTTCAATGATTAAGTATTTATATGTTTTCATGGCTTATGAGAGACTCAGTGACACAATGCAAATTTGATCAGGACTTTGATCTTTATTAGTACCTGAAGCTTGGCTTGAGAGCTGGGGTACAGCTCAGTAGTAGAAGGCTAACTCCTGCATATACAAGCCTTGGGCTCATTAACCAGCACCTCACACAATCACTTTATGCCAATCAATAAATCAATCTGTTTGTCTAGCTATCTACATGTAGTACATACATACATGCATATGTATTGAAGCTACTGAGAGAATTTGAAGTCTTAAAATGCATGATTTATGGAGCTGGAGCGATGGCTCAGTGTTAAGAGCACTGACTGCTCTTACAGAGGACCAGGGTTTGATTCCCAGCACCCACACGGTGTCTAACTACTGTTTGTAACTCCAATACCAGGGAATACAATGCCTTCTTCTGACCTCCACAGACATTGTATGACATGGGTGCACTTACACACATGCATGCAATACACTCATACACATAAAATAAAAATAAATAAAATTTAAAAATGCATGATGATGACAATAAATGTAAAGAAAAAACTTACAATTCATGAATCATCTACAATATGATAATTTCAGTAAGATTAATTTTTTCAAAGATTTATAAGTCAGACTAAATGTTTCACCAGACTGTGATTGTTCTTACCTGGCTCACTCATTATAAGTGATTTCCCTATTACTTTTATTCACATGCCCTAGTTATTTGAGAACATTTTCAACACATTTAACATAGCGTATCTACTAAAAGAATAATAATCATCTTTTTATAAAGAAATAAAATACATCTTCTTAAAAGTCATAACATTTTTAATCCTTTCCCTTCTCCTAACACACCTGAAGTGTAGAACATGCTCCTGTCCCATAATGAAGCCTCATTCTTCCAGAAACATTACTCTTCAGATGATATTCAGATAGTTATACTCAGAAATTGTATTGGAATTTACTTCCATTAAATTTAATTTGAATTTTTTAACTTACATAAGGTGTAAAACTCTAACAGATAATATTTTCTGACATACAAATTCTCCTTTGCCCCTTATTTATGGTTATATCCTAATTGCTGAATATTAACATTTTAATTATATATATATTTTTTTCTTTTTTATTGAATTTTTGCCAATTTCAGACAATATATTTTGATTGTATTTAGATCCCCTCTCCTACTTGCACCTCCTTACAACTCCCTGCCCAATTTCATGTACTCTATAATATATATTATTGTTCTCTATTTTATATGTACACACACACACACACATTAAGACCTATAGAGTCAAATTTGTGTCCAAATGTCCTTCAGTGTGGGTTCATCTATTGGAACCTCGTTCACAAAGAGTCTCACCCTTAAAAGAGACTGACTCTCCCCTTCCCAGCAGTCATTGGTTTCCAACAGTTCCTCAGGCAGGTTGGGGTTTCTTACCCACTTCTCTGTGTCCCTGTGTCTCTCTGGGGTTTTGTCTGGCTTCAGCTTACGTAGGACTTGTGTATGCTGTCACCATTTCTGTGAGCTTATATGAGTAACTGCCCAGCTGTCTGGAAAACTGTTTCCTTGTGGTCATCCACCACCTCTCGCTTTTATAATCTTTCTGCCACTTCTTCCACAATGATCCCTGAGCCTTTGGAGGCAGAAGTTTGACACAGGTGTCCAATTCAGTCTGCAGCCTCTTATTCTCTGCATGTTGGCCAGTTTTGGGTTTCTGTGTTAATCAGCATCTGCAGCATAAGAGAGCTTCTCTGGTGAAGAGTTGAGAGATGCATTAATACCAGGTCTAGGAACATGAGGCTAGACAGGCTACAGGTCAAGGGGAGAGCCTAATGCTATTATTTTGCTAAATATATATAATAATTTTTAAAAATTTTATTATTTTTATTTTATGTATATGACTGTGTTGCCTGCATGTATGTAAGTGAACCATGTCGTGCAATGCTGCAGCGATCAGTAGAGGGCTTCAGATTCCCCTGGAACTGGATTTAAGGTCCATTTGTAGCCGCCATGTGGGCGCTGGGATTCAAACCTGGGTCCTCTGCAAGAGCAGTCAGTGCTCTTAACTTCTGAGCCATCTCTCCAGCCCAAAATAGATATAATATTAAAGTGACTTCTGATGACTTATTGTTATAGCCATAGACTGATGCATTTCTTGATTCTCACCAGAGAAGCTTCCTTTTGCAGCAGATGGTGATTATTAATATTTTAAAATAACAAAAAAATAACAAAAAAAGATTTAGATTTGCAATGGGCACATGTTGTCTATTGATTTTCATAGGTTCTTAATTGTTTTATAAAATTTCATCAAAAAGATTCTATTTAAAAGAAAATGCCAGGGTAAGATGGGATGTTCTTTTAACTAACTACAATTTTTACTTGGCTCTTGCACAGGCTGTTGAATGAGTGAAGATAGCCATTAATACATAGGCAATTTAAATGACCAAAGTATATTAATGAGCACTTTGTAATTATCATATTGTTTAAATAAACTTCTCTTCAAATAGTTCCATTTTGCAAAGTCAAAAATTCTGTATAAATGTTTTTAATGCATAAAATTTGAAAACATAAATACAAAATTCTTTAAGACAGAAATATTTCATTCAATGAAGGCAACTTTTTTGTGTTTGCTTATTTTGAGTAGCTAAATTCTATTGACTAGATTGTTGGAAGATACAAACACATGAAAAAGAAAATATTAAAAGGAAAAAGAAAAAAAATAGAAGTTGTTTTTTCCCAAAGATGAAAGTTTCACAGAAAAACAGATAAAAATAATTGATGGTCATTTAGAAAGCATATGAAAAATGGAAATTATAGACCTTTGATTTTGTTAATTTCTGACTAGTAGATATATAAGGAAATGATATCATTATATTTAGAATTCGATAGTAGATTCATAAAAATTGCAAGTTTAGCTATATCCATTTATCTAGCCTGGTTCAAATGAGAAATGATTCTTTTTACAGAAAAATTATCATTTTCATATTTAGAAGTATGGTTTATTTAACATATTATAGAAATATACTGAAATTAGAAGTCAAATTAAAATTTTGAATAAAATGTTTACTTTTTAAAAGAAAGAAGAAAGAAAATTTTTATTTTTTAAAATTAGAGCTGCTCTTAGACTAATGGAATAAGCTTATTTTTTTGGTCATAAAGAATTTATTTCATTTACTTAACATTTTATTATTTCAAAATAGTAATCTAGCATTTCTTAATAATGGGTAGACTTTCACACTATCAACTTAAGCACATTTTAGAGGAAACCCTTAATCCTCCAATGCAGAGGAGGAATGAGGACATCATTACATCCTCATTACATCAACCAAGAAATTATAAAACAGAGTTTTACTAATACACTTTTAACTTTTTTAAAATTTCTTATCTTACTATACTGTTTACTATCTTTTTTATTAAAATAATACTTATGCAGAATGTCTAGTGATGAATTGTTTAAGCTTTATTGTATTTTGAATAAGTTTGCATAGAGCTATTCCCACTGGAGCAGAAACATCACTCCAGTCCTACAGAAATAGAAATTCTCCTCTTTATCCTTTGATGAAAACAAAATTTCTTCTTGAAAGTAATACATGACTATGGAAGAGTGATTCAAAGCTAGGAGTGAACCCATGATCCTTTATTCTCTATATACTGTGAAATTTGCTTTATTTTAGGTATAAGTAGAAAATATCCTACTAACTTCTTACATCTGTTGTTCCTACCTAGACATAAGTACATAATTAACAAATCCTTTTTTCATTTAACAATATGGCCATTTCATGTTTGATTGCAATATATTATCATTTTTAGATAATTATTATGAAAGATTCCCCTCTAAGACATATTTCCATTAATAATGATGTCATTTATTCTTCTATCCTACATATCAATTATCTGACTCTATCGTGGGGTTCCAAATCAATTAAAGTCAATACATGTTCTAAGAAATATAACAAAAAACCTGGCTTAAGGTTATAAAATATGTTTGCAAATATCACGCATATACTTCAAGATTTCTCTAAGATTTTCTGCTTTTACCTTTAGCACTGTATTGAAATTTGTTCATATTTATGGAACATTGTTGAAATAAACTGGATTTTACATGATTTACTGTCAAATGATTTCATATATTTTTTCTGAGGCACCTATAAAGAAAATATATTCAAGATTTACCAGACCAGTTCTATTTATAAAAGTATAGTACTGACCAAAATGGGTATGATTTCATATACAGACATATATATACGTAATTTCTTTGCTCATTGAGAAGTACAAGCACCCAATCTCTGAGTCAATTTAGTTGCCTACAGAGATGCACTGGTACCTTTCCATTTTGTGCTTCTTGCTCAGATAGTTTCAATAAACATTCAAGCATAGGTCTAATGAGCCTTTCATTTCTTATCTGTTATCTAGAGAAATAAAAGCCTGAATCACATCTTGACACCCAGAAAGCAAATGCTTTGCTCCAGTTCCAACCCTGCTTTGGACCACCTGACCAAAACCAGTATTATTGCCTTATGGGGTATATATCCCAGTTTCTCTCTAATTTAATATGACCACTTGGATTCTGACTTGTTGGAGGTCTTGATCTCACAGTCCTGTAGTCAGGCCCATGTCTGTACCTGTCCCAGTGGGAGCTGGCTCATCTACTTGCCCCCACTTTTGCCTATTTTCCCATTGCAAACGACCCCTGTAGGAATGTTGCTCACTCTCAGCTTGCTCTTGATGAAGCTATCTCCTAAAGTATCTTTGAAAGCACTGCTCTCCCCCTGAGCTTTGTAAGGTGCATGTCGCCAGGACTGTCTAGTCTTTGGAACTATTCCTTTGCTCAGATTAAACTACTGAGCTGAATCAAACTCCAATTTTCTCCTAATCCTATCCTAGTTATTCTCAGTTCCGAACATGAGAATGGAATAGGATATAAAAATATTTACCTTCTTTTCTGAATCTAGTCTATCACCTTCTCTGATTTGCTAATTACCAAAAGGGACCCTAGCTTTAACATTTCAGGGTAAGCTTACCAAAGTAAGGTAACAGAGTAACGACTAACTGCTTATACTCTTGCCTTTAAATATTTAATTGATGTAACTACAAGACTGAAAAGCAATCTCAGGAACATTCATTTCCACTAGTTGTCTTAAACTATTTGATCATCTGTTGCTTATATAAATTATACTAATGCTTACAAATATTAGTTAATTTGATCCTAATGATAGCTACTGCTTATGAAATGCAGTAACCCTTTGATTTAAACTGCTTTTAATGTTGAAAAAGTAATCAAAATTTATGGAAATGGTAAATTTCTAATTTTTTTAAAGGAGTCAAATGTATCCACTTTCTGAGTTCTTTGTCAGAGGGTGAAATTAAAATTCTATTTGGGTGTGTGAATTCTTTGTTCTTTTCTATGATCCAGAAGTAGGAAAACTTAATATTCAAGTGATATTCATTCTTTCATCATTTAGTCTATGGTTGTTTGACCTTAGAGAACATTCCTAAGGCTCTACTAGTGTCATAGCAAATAAAAATGCATTGTCTAACAAAGTATCTTCTCTAGATATAAAACAGAAGTAAGCTGCAGTGTTGTCAGCTACAGTTGTCTGACACACTTTGCCTAAATTGTGGGATTTCACACCATGGATGTCAGATAGTATCTGTAAAGTTCTATAAAAGATCTTTCTAAACCCTATAGGAACCCACAAAGTCCCACAATTGGCACGGTGGGGATAGCACACATTTTAACAGAAGATACTATACCTCTGGTAGGTTCTTTTTATTAAGAAGAACTAGAATGAGTTGTAAGTACCACATACAGGGACTGGAATAATATCAAAAAGAACAGCAGCCATTGATCCAAACTTACAGCACTTTACAAAGATGATGAGATGATAAAGAGCGGGCATCATCATGAGTTCTGCACAATCACTTTGGAAAGACATCTCAAAGCTAACTAGCAAAGTTAATGAAAAATTTTAGACATTATATAAAAGTGGAATTAAATCAGAACAAAAATTACAAGAGACCCAGAAAGATTAGAGGGAAAAAATTTAGTGATTGAAAAACTGTTAATGAGAGAATCTGTGACAACATGTACAAAGCCAGAAAGTACTTTTCTGTTTAGAACTTCATAATGTAACATAAAAGGCCAAAACAGTAGCAAAAATAATAAAGACTTTAGAGGAGCAAAAACAATGAGAGAGAGTCTGCCACTGGCATGGATTGTCCATGCTTTCAACTGTTTTCCTCAAATGCAGAGCCACTGCATTTTCAAATGCTCTTGTCATATAGAGAGAGCTAATGTCTGTAGGGATTTTATATGAAATATTACCAACCAAAAGACTTGGATCTGCCGGTTCTGCATATGCCTTCACATAGTGATTTAAATTTTAAAGAAAAAGAATAATAACAGAGAAGAAGGCAACGTTAAATAGTTGAATTTTGTGTTTTATGACAAATCATCATTTAGATTCTCAACACTATTTTTAAAAATGGGGGCCTGGTGGTTCCATTTAAGTATCTTTGCGACTGTTATTGACAAAAGAGAGTGAAGTATAATATATTAGAGTAATTTCACTACTTCTTGAGGCTCTCAAGGAGGAAAATATCCAATCAAGATGTCTGTGAAATGTGAGGTACAGTTTGGGAGCATGTGGAATACACATTTGATATGCTAATCAGAGGGGTAAACATGATCTCCATTGCAATCCTCTCCTAACATAGCACTCTTTTCCTATGATATTTTCTGCTTCTTGACCCTAAATGTTTGACTTCTAAGGACACAACGAATTTTTTCTAACCTTACATGCAACATGTTAACACTCTCTATAGAACATTATTAACTCTCAGACTTCAAGCATTTACTTTTATAGGAGTGAGAAAATAATAATCGCTTGGCACCAATATAGAGTATTTGACATCAAAGATAAGAAAGTTTAGAAATAACAGGTAAAAATGATCTGAAAATTCAACAGTAGGATATTTTAATAATCAGAAAGGAGAACCCCATGAAAATGGGCAGCTTTGTGCATAAAGCCCTCAATACAAAACCAGCTTCAGGAGAACATACAGTTTGAATCCCTAGATATAAAACTTGAAAATATAAAAATGAGAATCTCATATAAGATTTTACAAAAGAAATAAAAAGACAAATCTGAACTAACACATCGAGAATGGTGAGAAACAATGGTTTATTAAAGAAGCAACAAAGGAGTTGTATTAAATGCAGCGAGTGCATCAGTAAATTCTACTTTTAGCCTCATACTAGAAGGGATGTGGATGGATTCTATCATTATGAGTTCAGAACTCTAGTCCAAATATTTTCTTCTCTTTTAAGTCTAACAAATGGGAGATGACAATAAGTTTAAATCATTTCTGCCAAAACACAATATCAACCTAAATTTTATAACAGTTTTAAAGAAGTATATGTTCGTATAAAATACAAAATTAAATGATTTGTCTATAATCTGGTAGAACTTTTGAACCCAAAACATACGGAAGAGGGTTTGATTTGGAGGCACACAAGGGAACAGTGCTATAAATTGTATGCTAGTCGGCTCAAACTCAGATAGTAAGGGGAGGAGGAGGGGAGGTTATACAAGGAACCTTGGGGATAAAGGGGAAGAAAGACCTCAAGAGAGGTGAGACCATAGGAGAAGAGTATTGTTAAGGAAGAAATGGGAAAATGGGGGACTTTAAATGGTCAAACCATGGTGGAAGGGTTAGACAATGCAAGAGATAAATAATGCCTAGCTAGTTTAAAAAAAAAATCAGAGGGAACCTTATTAGTCCAACAACTTACTGACAAATTATACATACCACTAGCTCAAGGAACATAATAATGTCTAGTCAAGGTTTATCTGAGAACCTTTGGTCTTTGCCCAAGCTTTACCTACATAGCACATGGTAATAAAAGTACCAGACTTGTGGAACTAACCTTCTTGGATGTTTAACAGCCATACTTTGAGGCCTATACTAATTTGGTCAGAGGGACATAAAGGACAGTTTTTGCTCCTTGCCCTCCAAGGTCGACTAAGTTCCAGGGGACTATGGACAATTTCTCAAAATGTCCTGTAACTGTGATGAGTCACCTGTCCTCTTGATCAAGGAGGCCATGGAGACCCCACCAGATGGACTTGAACCAGGGTGCAGTCTACAAAGAGGAGGGTCAACACAGAGGAAACATTTCCTCCATGCTTCCAAGTAAAGCCATCCACAGTCGAGCAGGACCTTTGATTTATCATCACGTAGATGGAACTGGTAAAAGAAAGGAGCCAGGGGCTTCTAAGCCCATGTGACCCCTGAGAAACAGATCTTCGAAGAGCCTTAAGAGTAAAAGTAAATTGATTTATCTGGGACAACTGCATGGTCTTAAACACCCAAAAGGTAAGTATAACCAAAGATTGAAGGGATCAATGTAATTCTTTAAGCAACCATGTGTATAGCTAAAGGCTACATAACAGGAAATAATGCCAGACAGGAGATTACCTTCCTTTGAGTTGTTGGCCAGGGTGGCCCAAGAGACTCCCAGGATAGAACTGGGAAAATAAACAGCAGATCCCAATATTATCTAAAGGAATATTGACAGCTGATTGCTGCTAGATGAGGAAGAGCTGATCATCATAAAACAAGGAGCCTTCATACTTAGTCTTACAATGGATGGTCCTATGACTTTTTATGAAGTACTAGAAAATAGAGATCTAAAATATATAAAATGACAAAGGAGACAGATCAATTGGTAAAGTGTCTGCTATCCCATCATGAGGACCTGAGTTTGGATCTCCAAATTTCTTTGAGCCCTCACAGAAACGAAAATGACAGCTATCTAGTTTTCTAAAATCTCATTCGTTATTTCTTCTTTAGGGGTCTGGCAAAAATCCTGGATTTCATTCTTGTAGGTATTACTTTGTGAAGTTAATGCTATTTCCAATTAACTGACATCTACAACTTGATTCTTCATAAAAAGTACCATACATTTATTGAATGCTTACTTGCTACAGCAGGATGTGCCTATAATAAAAACAAACAACAAACAAAAAATGGCCATTAACCTAGGGATATCTTCAGAATGAACATGCATGTCTACACCCAAATACACACAATGATAGATCAAATAGTGGTCTAAAGAGTCAGTCTTTTGGAAGCATGAAGCTGAGCTTAGGTTCTGACAGAAAAAATGAGCTGGGAAATCCTTCTAGTAAAAGGACCACTAACTAAGAAAGAGAATTTATGTAAGAGAAAGTGGACACAAAGTAGAAAGAAGAAAGAATGGAAAAGCAAAGAATTTAAAGCAAAAATTAATGAACTTGTTTGGCAAAATGGAAGAATGGAGTTAGAACAGGAAATGTGGAATGTGGAGGGTGATTTAGTATCTGCAAAAATTTACAACTGCCAACCCATATTAATTTCTTTTTTCTGATGCTTTAGAACATCTCTACCAACCTCGAGTACACCTCTACATTCTACAATATCAATTTTACTCCTATAGAGTTGAATAAAATGTCTGAACAATGTTTCAGGTGAAATTTTAAACTCCCAGAATCTTGGAATATTTAAGTTCTTGGCTTTCATAAGCAGAATTCTGAATTGACCATTTCCCCCTTTTGACCCTGTACTCTATTTCACTGGGACTTTTAGAGCAACCAGTTTTTCTCACTTTCCTCTTTGTCCCTAATTTTCAGTCCATTGCCTTATTCTCCTGCTTGTTTTCACAATTCTTCTTGGATCTTCAGTTCCTTGCTTTCTAGTCCTAGTTTTTTCATTTAAACCACATACTATGGGCAGCACAGTCTGCAAAAATTAATCTTCTGCCTCCAGCTCTTCTAATTAAAAGGCATTTTTTTAATGTTTACAAAAACTTTATTGAGAATTTCATATATGTATATAAGGTGTTTTGATCTAATCCATGCCCACTCCCTCCCCTCCAACAATCCCCCCTCTGAAGAGGTAACCCTAAACTCTTTTAAGGATTAGATACACGCTCCCAAATACTTTGGACATTTTTGGCCTTTGGAACAGAATATGTTGCTAATAGGCCCAAGGACTTTTTGACTTTTAGCCAAGAAACTGGCTACATTTCTTTTGGGTCTTTTTATCCTAACTGTCTAGCCAACTCTTACCTCCTATTCTTATCACACCATCCTCTGAAGGGGTTACCCAAATTGCCAATAGGGAATAGGGATGACAACCACTCTGGTTTCTTCTATGCTGAACAGGGATGCAGGGGATCACTGCTGTTATGGCATGGTGCGTTCTGTATTATTTCAGAGAGCACACTTCCAAAAGCAGGACACCGATTGTATCAAATCTCAGCTTGGACTGTATTGACTACAAAACACCATGGCATGGTATTTAAGTCACTCGGTAGGATGGTCCTATCTCTTTATATTCTAAATTCTATATCTGCTTATGTATTCTAAATTCCTGTCAATTCCAGTTATCCCAGTGTTCTAGGGTTATGATTTCCTAAATCTAGGTTGGAATTGTTTTCTGTTTGAATTGTGCATTGCCTACAACCTTGTGTAACATTTTCTTATCCATTGATTCTGAGTAATGAGCTCCCTAAAATACATTTCACTTTTACTGAAATGCTTACTTCATGCATTAATTGAGAAGGTAGGAGGAAAAGGAAAAATATTGTCTTAGAAAAGAATCTATAAATTCATGGACAGAAAGTATAATAATAAAAATGAAAAATTTGTTTTATATTGTTTATAACCTCATTTAAGATTACAATGAGATATTACAACAGTGTGTCAATCAGTGCCTGGGTACATAGCACTATGAGACATGGGAGGTGATCATTATACTCAAGGCACTCCATTTATTTGTGAGAATGTTTTGAGGTAGGTGTTGGTATGACTTACTTCATTGTCAGCTGAAAAAGGCAAGAAAAGAAATCTTAGGTTACTTGCCCATTCCCCAGATACTGAGTGCTGAGTCTGGGATGGATCACTGATAGTCTGGCACTAGAACCCTTTTACTGACACCATTGGGCGTCACTGCTTCTCATTTATATCAGCAAAATCTACTTTTTCCAAAATGGTATTTTGTATAAATTCACTTCAAAAAAGATAAATATGTTACAAAAATGTTTAATAAAGTAGTTTTTTCCTTTCTCTTTAATTTCTAAAATATTTTGAACTGTATTCAATTATAAGAAACAAATCTTAATTGAGAGAATCAGGTTGACATTTTCCTTTGCTTCATAATGAACAAAAATGGCTTAAGAGTCTTTAAATCTAGGCATCTTAGAAGTATAAATATGAAGCTGGATAGAATTGGAAAATAGTCCATTAATATTTGACATTTAATATACAAAAGTTAACTTAGCAGTAGAAACAAAGTATCAGTGTAAACATTTTGCAAGATAATTATAAACTTGACCTTAATTTATATTACTTAGCAGAAGAGAAGATTTGGGCTTCCTCTAATTTTTATCTTTTCTGAAATTTATTTCCAACAATCAAAGGGAAGTTTGCTTTCATTTATGAATAAATGCAGGTATTTTTCATATATGCTACTTTATGTATTTTTCATATATGCTACTTTAGGTCAATTCAACATATATAATGTGTTGACTTTGAGCATTTTAATTTTATAAACCCCTAAAGGCAGTATATCAAGCATTTAATATATTGATCTAAATATTATTTTGTACATACTGAGATAGTTCATGATTAAACTTAACTAAATTCATAAAATGAGAAATCAGAATGAGCTGTTGCCAAGTGAAAAAGAGTATGAGCACACAGTATCCTTATTTTAGCCCAATTATTATTTCAGGTTCTAAAATACAATGTTTAATAAATGATTTTATTAAGTCATTAATTTTTTAATTTTAATTTCACACTGGACAATGACCCTTGTTAAAGCACTTCTTTCTCTTATCTCCTTATGTATGGTTTGTAGCAGTCTACACACCGCACAGGAGGAAGGGGAGGTGCGTCCACAGCTTCTACAGTGCATTTATGAAGGCTTTTCATTTCTCTGAAATAGGTTCTTTCTTTAAAGGAGGAAAACAGGATCTAACTCTTGTTTTGTGTTTAAATATTAAGGATTCTTTTAGTGTTTTATATGGGATGGGAACATTAGCACAGTCAGGAGAACAACTCAAAGTAAAAGGCCTCCAGCTACCATGGCATGCATGACAGGACAACGCAGGATGTAAAAACTTTTGTCTCATTGCTCACTTTCCTTTCTAAGAGTACAGCCACTCTCAAGAGCATATATTCACATTCTTTCTACTTCAAGTTTTATTACTTCTTTTGTATTATTTAATACATTTAAAGACACTTCCAAAAGACAAATTTTTCCATTTTGGAAAAGTAATGGTTTGGAACCTGAAGAAACACATTAACGTTCACACTGTGTTTTTTTTTTTTTTTTTCAAAGATGATAGAGTGAAAGTACTATAATGCAATTAGGCATACATTCGCAAAGACCCTAATGTTTCAAATAGCCTACGATACTTTAAAAACCAACAAAATAATATCTTGTGAAAGGTCAAATGAAAATGGGCACACATGAAGGTTATATATCCTTTCAGGTCTTTCACTAAATACTTAATGAAAAAAGAATGAAAGAGAGAGAGAGAAACAGAGAGAGAGACAAGAGAGGGATGAGAGAGAGAGAGAGAGAGAGAAAGAGAGAGAGAGAGCAAGAGAGCCCAGCATGATGGATTATGCCTGTAATCCCAGAAGCTCTAGCAGGCTGAGGCAGGAGAACCATTGTTGAGGGTTAGGGTAGCCTGTCTACAGTGTGAGATGTTGCCTTAAAAACAAAACAGAATGAAACAAAATAACAACAAAGGAAAATATAAAACTGAGAAAGAGGACTAATCTTACCTCAATACTTGAAGCTACCAGCTTGGTGCTTACTCTACGATGCAGCCACATAATTTACAACTCATCCTAACACTGAACAGCACACGCACTTCATTATTCAGCTGTAATTATTTCCCCAGGAATTCTCATTTCTTCCAGGGTCAGTACTTTTTAGTAAACAAGGAACTGATATCCTGACGCTATTGAATAAGACCTGGCATTTTAAAAGTGTCATACACATTTCTGAAATCCACAATACATCAATTTTTAATACTGCTACTCTCTCAGCTCCATTAAAAAGATGGTAGGAGAAAGATTTTAGAGTAATTAATGATATAGTTAGCTGCTAAATATTAATAGGAATCGTAGTCTTGCATAAAATATAACATATAAACCTTGCCAATACAGACGCACCAGTAATTAAACTTGAATATGTAATTACACTGATTTATAAGACAGGCAAAAAGTTACACTTTACTAGCTTCTATGTAAACTGTGGTTAACAGTTAAACTTTGTATTTTACGGTTTGTAAAAAGGGGCAATGTCTTGACTACAGTTCATAAATGGTTTAGAGACTTGTAATAGTAGTAAAAAATATGACAACTTATCCCATCGTGAATAATCTTACTGCACCATACAAACCAAACCCATAAGATGCAGATACATGAGAGAAACTACTTTATGCCCAATGGGAAATCTATAGTACTTAGAATTTGAAGAAGACTACTAACAACACTAATTATAGGGCATTTGAGAGAATCTG
>NW_008334566.1:1618256-1620756 GCF_000622305.1 Nannospalax galili | reverse complement strand
AAGTAAGCAAATGTCCGTGTAAACCAGCTGTAAATTTCATTAAGTGTTAACTGCCTGTCAGATGACTCCATGATAGCCTGGAATGAGACAAGATACATAATGACATAGAAAAATGCTCTACTAACTGGACCAGATGACACTTCCCCATCCAAGCCTTGCTTTAAGCCTTAATAAGTTTTAATTTAATCAGCCAACGTTAATTTCCCTTTACTTACCTGCCTTATGAGAGTTGCATAAGTAAAGGGAGGTCTGACATCTGCATTTTTATAAAATTCATAGTTTGGGGCAATCTCTATAAAAATAAAAAAGTCTGTGTTAATTCTGCTAATAACTCACAGGATGCAGAATTGATTTTCCCTATTTTTCCCCCAATATTGGTAAAGTGATTTGGTGAGAAAGCCCCCGACGAGTGAGTGCACAAAGCATGACAGTGGAATTGAATTATTTGGAAAAGGCCATTCTGACGCCGGGTGCAGATGAAGCGTCCCCTAGCTGTTCCCAGGACTTCAGCAGCAGTGTGACCAGCTGGCCTGGGGATTCTTTTATTTTTTTCTCCAACAGCCAGGTCCGCTTTTAAGCAGGTGGTTTAGGCATGTTCTTACATGGACTTTTGCCTCTCCCCACACAGCCCTGGTCATAATCTTTGCTTTTCTCCTCTAATACTTCTTAATGTATAACAGGATCAAGCCTGGGCATCTGCATCTGCGGCTATCTAACAAAGGAGGCACTAGCCTCTTCCCACATTCATGTCGAAAATAACTTCACTTGTAAAAAGAGGACTCTGGGCTCATAATGGTTACAACGTGTAGCTGTGGTTGTCCAGATGCCTCAGGGCTGGGGTGGAATGGGGAAAAGGGAAAAGGGAGAAGAGTTGCCCAATGGTGACTTTTTGCACTGTGCTGTGCGAACTCGGTACTCAGGCTCTTCTTCCGCAAAAGGGTAGGCAGGCATTAGGAGCCCTGGTAGTCCAACAGCACCTAGACAGCATCTTGATAAAGACTGATTCATCCATATGTAGCCCCAACGGCCTTTCATACAGTCAAGGTGCTTCATACATGTCCTTTTAAGCAGCTCTTATCATAGAGCATTACTCCTAGATGTTGGATGGCCCTTGTCTTCCCTCAGAGATCAAAGGATCTCATTGAATTAAAGTGATAATATAGGCTATCCTGACAACACATCTCTCAATTTTTCTAATGGGGAGAGCTTTCTTTCTTGAACAGCCATTCAGAACAATTCATCATGATGTGCTTAGGGAATCACCCCTATCCGCATTTACCAGGAATAAAACAATTATCACTCCATAAATCATGACTTGAGTCTCCATGCGCTCTGGAATGGCTCATGGACAGTTGCTTCAGCTACAGATTTCCTCTCCCAAAGTAAAAGAGCTCTAAAGAGCATTGATAGCCTACCTGATGACATGGGAATGTTGTATTTGTCTGAATGTCGCCTTCGTATGGCTCCCACATTGGGCACACTGGCTGGGGTGATTACTGAGGGTCCCTGGGTAATCGGGGTGACTGGGGCCGTTGGTGTGGTAGGGGTTTGAGGTAAGCTCTGTGGGGATGTCTCCAACATGTTCTTCGACATGGTGACACTAGACACCAGATTTAGCTGCAAAGGCCCAAGAGAAGAGTAGGAAAAAGGTAGAGACAAGAGAAAAAGACTTAAAAAGGTTTGACAAATGAGAATGGATTCACTTCTACAGCTGTGTTGCCACTAATAAGCCGCAAAAGGAAGCAGCCAATCTCAACTAATTACAGGATGAAATTGTATCATAAGAACTCTAATTAGAGGATGCTGTTAGAGGTTATCTAATAATCTACTGCAGTGTTACTTAGGACTAACTCCTTCTTGTCCTACCAGACTTCAGAGAAAGTATATTTCCTTAAATAAAAGCCAGTTGCTGATTATTGACTGCCCCTGTTATTAGCCAGGTCTAGCCCCCAGTGAGGCAACAACAACAACAATACATACAGATGCAATGATTTTAGCCAATAGGACTTAAGAGAAACTTGCTATTCTGTTGCTGCCAGAATTTTTTTCCCATAGTCCCAAATCTCAGCTGAGAGGCTCCAGCCAGCTGGAAAATTTTACACTGACCTTTAGTCTCCTTGCTAATTTGGTGGAATGGTAATGACATTACTACATATTCAAACAAAATTGTCTTAATTGCAAATTAGCCGGAGGAGGCTGAAAATTTTCAAATTAAATCTGATTGGAGATGGAGAGAGGGAAATGGAATTTCCTCACTAACAATCATTTGTGGCATGTGTTAACAAATATAATGAAATGTCAAGTTTGCCAATTCCTCTGGAAGTATCATTTTCAATTTATGATTACAGTGTCACTTAATGCTGATGTACCCTGGAAAGTGGGTGTCAGGGTAGAAAAAAGGAAAAAGGTGAGAATGTATGCAAGCTATTTAACAATGTGCCCTTCGTTACACCCCTCAGAAAGGTCCTGCTCTTCATTATCAAAAAAACTCGTATCACCT
>NW_008334566.1:1585756-1608256 GCF_000622305.1 Nannospalax galili | reverse complement strand
GAAAAGAAAATGGTTAGCTTCTGGCAACACTTACTTTCCAGAAAAGCTAAAATTTTTTCCTAAAGCCTTTTAGCTTGGACTTTCCTTCTTGTCTTTCTTTATATTTTCCCTCTACCACTATAACAATTTCTACATCAATTTTAATTTTTACTCAAGAGAAAAGTATACCCCAGTTATTACTATAGAGTATAGATAAGAACAAACTACCTGAAAATAAGAATATAGACTACCTGGGAACGTGAGTGTATATATAAGATGTTGAGCAGTCATTGTTTTTCTTGTATACATTATGGCATGGCATTTATAAGATATTTCTTTTCAAATTTCTCACTATATTTAAGAAAAAGACAAGACCAGTTTGGGAAATAAATCAAATTAATATTTAATTTCAGTACTATATATTGACATTAGCTGTAAACAGAAGTTATCACAGATTTTTTTGTTTTTGTTTTTGTTTTTGTATTTTTGAGACAAGATCTTCCTGTAGCCCAGGCTGACCTGGAACTCATTATGTAGACCCGGCTGGCCTTGATCTCACAGAGATCCCTCTGCCTCTGCCTCTGCCTCCCGAGTGCTAGGACTAAAGGTATGCATCACCATGCCTGGCTTATCACAGATCTTTGAATTCAAGAATTTAATGTGTATCATATAAAAAATGGACTAGAAGAAAGATCTTAAAATCTACTGTCATTAGTTTGGACATACCAATCGGGTTAATGGACTGGAAAAATGGTCAGACTCTGAAATCAAAGTTGCTATGTAATTGAAAGGAAATGCTTTTCTAATTGCAATTCCTTCAGTTAAACAACAACAACAACAATACTTGCATGAATATGAAAAAAAAACATAGAGGGTAAAATGGGAATCCGTGTTTATTCACTTGTTAGTGATAAAAATTAACATTTGAAATGTGTGAAAAATGCTCTTCTTGTGTCCTAAGGGAAATCATACTGAAAGAAAGATACGTATTTTTCTCTCAAAGATGAGCCATAATTTAATTTTTTTGAAAAAGAATTACTTGGAGCAAGAAAATACATAGTAAGCAGACAGTTTTGTGAGTTCAGTTAACATCCCTATGAATGGATCAGCCATTTTCTAAATAACCTCAAGGACAGCAAATTATACACAATATTGATAAAGATTAATATCAAATGCTAAAATATAAAGTTATTGATGAAATAATTTTTACATTTCCATATTCTTTGTTTGAACTATTTTTTATATGTAAATACCTTAAATTTTTATTTTGTATTAGGGATTTAATCTATATGCAAGGACCCTGCCTCTGAATCATATCACCAGACCCCTATTTTTTTAAGGAGAAAACTTCAGCAAAGTTATCTAATAATGTTTTTAATATCTGCTTTGCTGGAATAGCATAATGAGCTTCACACCCAACAAAATGGCAGCTCACAGCTGTTCTGGTATAACAAACGTGTAAATTTTCATTTAAGGCCGTTTCTAAAGAGCCGTTGTGCTATATGAAGTAAATTTTCTCTTAATTGGCCTGAAACCATGAAAGGTTAAAAAATCTTCCTCGAAGCCTTCCTGCAATTCAGCTACAAAGTTCCTGTGATGCCAAGTGTTGTGCCTCGTTGGGAAGGTGCTTTGGTTCTATCCGCTGCAGTCACTCTGCCATTTGTAAACACATCTTTTTGATGTTTCTGCCAACATCCTGGCAACAAAGCAGTGCAATTTCAAATGAGCTAATTAACTTAATTGTTGATGAAGCATGAAACAGTTCATTCACCCTGTTAGCTGCACCATGACAACACAAGAGGCTCAGTCTGTGAAAGTACTCATCTCCATAAACCTATCTGCAGTGCTCTGTTCAGATCTGCCCTCTGACAGAACTGCATGCAGGAAATGATTTGGGGAAGGGGAATATTCCCATCTGAAAAAAACCCTTAACCATCTTTGAACACTAAAATATCATTGTAGGAAGATATTAAGGCTATTTGAGGCTTGATTTTAAGCTGGAGAAGTTATGTAATCTATTTTACAAGCGCACCACAATGCGCATTACTTATGTTTCATAAAAGGCAAAGGTAACAATGTGAACGAAACGTATATATTTCCTTAAATGTTAGAGGCCATTGACTTTCATTTGTTATTCTTAGATGCAATACTTAAAGTATGACCAGAAAATCTGCTGGTTTAAATAGATGTGCAAAATGTGTTTATTTATTTAGAGAGATTTTTATGGCTATTCACACATTAAATGAAGTTGTTATTAGATGTTCAAATTTTAAGAGCATCTTCTCTTACAAACATGTCTCCTAGTGGTTCTTATTACAATTAGAGGTATGTCTCTATTCATACAAAAATCTTAAAAATGACATCTAAGGTACCTTCATAAAGAGATGACTATCACCTATTAACATTCTTAACCCAATTCTGCCAATCCACTTGTTGGAACAAACAGAAAACTCAAACTGCCTTAAGAGGTTTCCTTCTTTCCATTCTCTTTCCATTGTTTGCTAATTTACAGCAATATACCGAAACTTCCATATAATACACTTCCCACTCTCCATAAAAGTTGAAACCTACTTTAAAAACTGTCCAAAGTCTTCACATATGCTTTCACAGCCTGGCCACTTGCAAACTCCATGGCCATAGAGTGTGTGAGAAGCCCCAGTCTCCTCATGTGACGAGCTGTAGCAAAAGAACACGACGTCAGATTCATCTCAGAAAGCCATAATCGTCGCAGGCTGCTAGCGCCTGTCAGGTTACGATCAGTGACAAACAGGTCAAAACAGGTCAATTCAGCTCAGAGCAGTCAGAAAAATTTAATCGTTCTATTGAATAGTTCAACTGCCAAGGCTAGATGATGTTCCAATTAGAGGAGAAATAGAGCCAAAGATGACTGTTAATAAAGGATTGAAAAACTAAGAGGACTGTATAATATCATATGCTAATCCTGCCATACGACCTTACCGTAATATTTTACCTCTAAATAAAAAGTATATAGCCTTATGTCCCTGAGTGGGAAAAATATAGTTAATGAAAGCAATAGGAAAATCATCTTAAGACTTTAGAAATGCTATTTTTAAAAAAGATATAAGCCTTTGGCCACAGTTAGTTAATATATATGTGCAAGCTGCACACACACACACACACACACACACACACACACACACACATTCCTAGTAGCTACAGTTGATTTTAAAAATTCTACTTTGTAACACTATTTATTGGCAATATTCTTACATAATTATGGCAGACATTTAATAAGTGGGTATCACATCAGATAGAGATATCTTAGAAAAACTAACCATTTTCTCTAATGTATAATCATCAAATTAATCTCAATTAAAACAACAGCATGAAAGCAAGAGAGGCATACCATTCTATAAGAAGCTAACACGAAAACTCTCTTTACTCAAATGAAGGTAGGAACATTACCATACTATGGTATTCTGTTTTAAAGTATGCTATAATTAAATGTTTCTTTGAAAAAAATATGTTTATGACAGGTGTTTGTTGCAGGTAGGAAAATATCTTCTTATCATACAAGAGAACACTACTGATCCACTACATAGACATATGGAGTCAAAGCTGTGTGTAAATAAGCCACTCCATTACAAAATTCTGTACCTACTCTTCATATTTCAAAAACATGCTTTTCGTTTTTAGCAGTGGTTTGATAAAGCACCCATATCTTTGATCCTAGCACTGAAGAAGAAGACGCAGGTAAACCTCTCGAAGATCAAGGCCAGCCTGGTTTACACAGCAAGTTCCAGGCGAGCTGGGGCTATAGGGAGACCCCGTCTCAAAAAGAAATCAATTTTAGCAGTATTTCAGCCTATGTACATCTATAAGTTACTTGACAGGACTTAATTTGGAAGTGATGTGCCTAAGTAAATGGAACTAAATGGACAAAAAAATCCAGATGCCTCTTTCACAAGGGTAGTTTTTATACAATTAAGATAAATAAAGCAGTAAGCTGAGAAGTTACCTAACACACTGCAATGCTGAGAGCGACAGCCAAGAACCTTTCTGTATGAATTTTTAGTTAAATTTATTTGGAAACATGATCAATATATGCTTATTTTTATGTATTTTTTCTAATTACATCGCCACAACAATAAAAGAGCAAATTGGATTTCCTGTGTTCTGGGTTATTGAGCCTAGGCTTCCATATTTATGTGCATCTACTTTCTAATTTCTTAAGCATATATTTGAAACACATTGAGGGAATATGCACACATCTTTAATTTTCTGAAGTTTTAAAACTTTCAAAATCTACCAATACAATCATGCCCTGTATACTCATGAGAAACTAGTTCTTTAGGTACACTCCCCAACTTTATCTATTATACTGGAGACATTTGAAATGCTTTTTAAAATAAAAAAGTATAGGGTAAACATTAATGATTTCTATTTTACTTATTCTTTTATGCAAATTAGTTCCTGTTAAGTGTGTTACTGGTTTCACTTTTTATCAATGGTAAAAACGAAATACGGAGGCAAATGAGTACACAGTGAAGTGGGGAGGTTTACCTGTCTCGCCTAGCATTCAGAACTGAAGACTGTCCATTCACTATGGAATGGTGCGTTATTGGTGGCGATGCTTTGGAAGTCGTGGAGGAGGTAGTCGAGGAGGAATTGTTTGTTGTGAGGTCCAGTCCTCCATGTTTAATGCCATTGTCTTCCATACTGTGAACTCCAGTCACTTCTTTCCATAGCTGCTGAATCTCAGCAGGACTTAAGCCAGCTGTAAAAGGAAAGAAAGCCCCACTAATAAAACAAGATAATGGCTTTTAAAATAACCATGGGGTTAAGAATGGACTAATGCCATTACCAGCATCAATTAATTTATGATAAAACATTCTCACCACCAACACTGTAGCTTTTATCTTGAGTAATTACTTCTATGGAAAATTTCAGACATGAGTTTTGTCTTTGATTATTTCCATGTCTCCCAGTGTCCTCCAACTCCTCCCATATCTCCTTATTCCTTCTTAATTTCTAGTCCTCGTCTTTATGATGTGTGTTTGTGTGTGTGTGTGTGTGTGTGTGTGTGTAAAATGCACTGAGTCCATTCAGTGGTACTCATTTGTGCTTGTTCTTAGTGCTGTCCACTTGAGATTAGATAATTTCTTAGAGAGCTAATCCTTGGAGAAAACTGATTCCTTGTCCCTCAGCATCCATTGATTATAGCTATATATCTTGAGGTGGGACACAATGCAAACCTTTAATCCTAGCATTTGGGAAGTAGAGGCAGACAGATTTTGAAATCTGAGCTCAAAACCAGCATGGTCAATGTAATGAGTTCCAGGCCAGTCTAGGTCCCAAGGCTACATAGTGAAACCCTGTCTCAACAAACAAGCAAACAAACAAAGTAATTGTATGCTACCTTTCTTATCTGACTCTTGCCTGACCTCCTGTGTTACTCTCTCAATATTTCTTTTTGTTGTTGGAGCCATCTGCTGTTCCTTCAATATTTCAAACACTTGTTTACTTTCTTGTTGAAGACCTTCCCATGGTTTCCTCCTTCCTTTCATTTAGATGACTTGAAGGTCACAACTTTAAGAGATTTTTTTGGCCATAGTCTCAATTAATTGCCCACTCCCCTCCTCGCCCACTTTAGAGTATTCCTTGAATACTTAGCCTATTTTTACTTTAAGAACATTTATTTGGTTCCTGAAACTATGCATAGACTGATCTATCTACGGAGATCTCTCTCTCTCTCTCTCTCTCTCTCTCTCTCTCTCTCTCTCTCATCCCCAGTGTTACTCCACTAAATTTTAAATCTGATGAACAAGAACAGATTTTTTTTTTCTGTCACATCCCAGTGTCTTAAACAATGCCTGGTATATACTCAGTAAGTATTGTTCTTTTCATTGTTTGAAACAGAATCATACAGTTATTTGAAGAATTATTGATTCTTACATGGAAATCTTGTGTCCCTTAAAGATCCTATGTACAATCCTTGCTACCTGTAAGATTAATGACTAAAGACTGACAAATGGTGTTTGTGGCTTCAAATGTTCACTGAGTAGCTGATAACATCTGATATGCCCACTACTGACAAAACTTTGAGAGATTATGCTAGTTAATGGTATTATTAAGATTTAGGTTATGGGCTTTATTAAAAATTTGGTTAACGTAAGTATGCGCTTTCCTTCTGAAAGATTTCATAGCACTATTCATTTATATTGAATGTTAGTAATATCTTCATGCAATAATAAGGTGGCATATGCTAGGTTCTTAGTAGATCCCCTAAAAGACTGAATGACTAAATATCTTGCTTATCATTCAAATCAACTTTCTTAGTTAATGCAGGGCAAATGGTTTTAATTATTACAGACAAGTGACAGAAAATAATAGAATTAAAAAGAGATGGTGGTTGTCCAAAACACTGGCATATTACAATCATCTCAGAATATTCAAAAATCCTCAGCATCCTACCACAGCACAGAGCAGTGAACTGTAGTTATAGAGGAAGGACTCAGATACAAGTTCCACCAGTGATTCCAGTGTTCCGATCACTCTGGAGGCAAGGAATGAATTTCAAAAAGGAAACTATTATCTTGTTTGGGGATGACATTTTTCTAGCTAACAATTTCTAAAACATCCTTTAATGATACAAAACTATTTATGACTATGAAAACACAACCAATCAATTTGTACAATTAGAAACTTAATGAGTTTGGAAGTCTTGATAGTTTTGGGTTATTTACTCTAGCTGTAGTGAAAAGCTCAGTTAGATAGTGCTCCACAGAATTGTATCGGCACTGCTGCTAGGCTAAGAGGTCTGTAGGACTGTAAGGAGGAGACTTATAGTTTGAAAAAAGCAATTCGAAAAAATCAGGGAACAAAGAAAACTGGACTCATCTCAACATTTTCCTAATATGTTTGAGAAATAAGCCAGATAAATTCATTTTGTAATTACACTAATTTATACTAGTTTTCAATACTAGGTAAAAACTTAAGACCTACAGCTGCTCTGTAGCCTGCACCCTTCCTTCAAAATATAGGTATTCTAGGGCTGGAGAGATGGCTCAGCAGTTAAGAGCACTGGTTGTTCTTCCTGAAGACCTGGGTTCGAATCCCAGCACCCACATGGCAGCTAACAACTATCCATAACTCCAGTCCCAGGGGATCCGACAGGCTCTTCTGACCTCCACAGTCATTGTGCAACACGAGTGTACTTACCTACATGCAGACAATACATGCTTACACATAAAATAAAAATAATAAATACATATATATACATATATATACATACATATAAATACATATATATATATATATATATATGTATTCTAGTCAGGTCTGGTGGTGTACACCTTTAATCCCAGCACTCAGGAGGCAGAGGCAGGCAAATGTCTGCGAAATTGAGGTCAGTCTGTTCTACATAATGAGTTCCAGATCAGCTGGGGCTTTAGGGAAACCCTGTCTCACAAAGCAAACAAACCAAAAACGTCAAAACAAAAATAGCAACAAAAAGTAAACTCGATAGAATGTAGACATTCTATTTGACATTACCTTCCAAATTTGTGAGGTTTTTCAAACCTTGCATGTTCAAAACTAAGTTTCTGGTGGTAAACTCCACCCCCTGCCAACACACCTCCCCTCCAGTTCTCCTTTTCCTTTGTCCATCATAACAGACACCACACTGTCTCTCATGCACTCAAGATTTTAGGTACAGCCAAGGAAAATTAATATATGACACCTCAAGCCCTGTTAATTATTATTTGTATTTGCTAGAAATAATACAAATGGCCCAAGGCACTGTATATAAGTGGATGTTAAAGTGCAGAATGGTTAGGGGAGTGCAGAGCTTAGTACAATGGGAATCTCTGTTTCATTCTCAAGTCATTTTTCAGCTAAAATTTTTCTCCGGACTTCTTCCCTATCCACCCTGTCTAAAAACTCAACTGCTTCTATCTTCTTTGCATACAAAAGGTTTTCATTTGGCCAGAACAGTAGTGTCCTGTCAAAGATATTCTGGAAACCAGTGGATTAAAGCATAGAATAATAATCAGCTTTTATCTTAAGTAAATATTAGTCCATTTGTCTGAATTTATGTTGAGGATCCATACAAATTCCAAAATACTTTGTAACTGTGTAATTTTAAAATCCCATGAACACAAAGAAATTGAGAAGCCAGTAGTATAACTGCCAGTATTACAAGTAAACATTAAAATATGGTTTCTCAGAGTAAGTGAAAAGATGAATCCTTAATCCTTAATTGAGCTGCATATACTATATCATAGAAAAAGATTTAATGAAAATTCTTCAATCATTCAACCAGAGTTGATGGAGGAACTACAAGCTGCCAAGAACTGTGATAGGAGTTGATTACAATTTGATAATTCACATATAGATTTAACAACCTTGGTAAAAACAGGTTAACAATTTTCAGTGATGTCCCTTATGATTAAATATCACATTCGCATTTCTTTCCCACTCAAAACAAGATTTTTTCAATATCCTTTCTTCTTCTATATTCAGTAATTAACATTTTAATGTGAAATATTTTTAAGGAACTAGGAAGATGGCTCAGTCGATAAAGGATCTGCTGCCAAATTTGAGTTTGGATCCCCAACTTCCATGTAAAAAGCCAGCTACAGGCTTGAGCTCAATGGATAAAAGTCCATGTTAGGCATGAGGACCTAAGTTCAAATCCCCAGCACCCACATAAAAAAACCAGGTGTGGTAGTGAATTCCTGAAATCCCAGTACTATGAGGCAGAAAGGGAAGGGTCTCTAGGGCTTGCTGGTCACAATCTCACTCCTGGTTCAGTTGGAGGCCTTATCTCAAGGCAATATGATGGATAGTGATAGAACCAGACATCTGAGGTCCATCTCTGACCTCAGAAGCATACGCATGGCTGCAAACACCCCTACATACATGTATCATGGTGCATTGTATATCTGTAACCTCAGCAATGGGAGTGGTCAGTGGATCCCTGAAACTCACTGACCAGGCAGCCAAGCAGAATCGATAAACTCCATATTCAGTGAGAGACCCTGTCTCAAAAAATAAGGTAGAGGGTCTGGAGAAATGACTCAGCAGGTCAGAGTCTGCTCTTGCAGAGGACATGGGTTCTGTTTCCAGCACCTACATGGCAGCTAACTTGAGGTCCAGGAGATCCAATTCCCTCTCTGGCTTCCCTGGCTACTACATACAAGTGGTATGCTTACATACATGCAGGTAAATACTCATAAACATAAACATGAATAAATTAAAAAATAACAGAGAAATTGAAGAAGACACCTGAATTAGACCTCTGACCTCCATATGCATACATATACATTACTTATGCACGCACAAATGCATATGCACCCACACACATTGCAACATGCAAGTACATACAACACATACATAAACAAAACTACACACACAAAAATAATTTTTATACAACATGATACAGTATAAGTCTATTGTAAATCTCTAATTAATTACATGATATTTAATGACACTGAAAATTTTCTATATTACATGCAAATAAAACTATTAAATGTAAATATCTATATTGTCTAAATTTCATTAAGACAAGATGATATGCGATGTTTTGAATTGAGATATTTTCATGTACTTTCCAATTCTTCTTTAAAATTTTACACTTTGAAAAGTGATATACACACATGGTCAAACTCACTACATTGCAGAGAAGAGAAGAAAAATAAATTATCTGCCAGTCCTGACCACTGGTCCTCAGTTATTGCCACCAAAAGAGAGATCAAATTTCTGTGGCATCTTTCAGATATCTATGTGTTTGTTTATAATCAACCAAAATTAGCATAGTTAAATGTATTAATAACACTCACTGATGCAATACTCATCCTTTACCTGTGTGTTAAATGAGAGATGTATCAATTATACATTTTGTCAAAATAGCAAGTTATGAGTATTACAAAATAGATATTTAGTTAGGAATAAGACCCAGGAAAAAGGTTTCTACCAAAGGAGACAAAAATGCATATGATTAAAGAAGAGTACAAGAAATTGTGAAAGGGTGTGGGGACATGGGAGGATCTGGTGAGGAACTGGAAGGAATAGAAATAATGCAAAGACAATGTTCATGCATGAATTATCAAAAATTAAGTTAAAAAATACGCATGATACTTGTGTGAATAATCTGTGTGGGTATATATATTGTGTGCATATGTATGTATACATGTTCATACATATGTGTGATTATGTGTGTATCTGTGTGTACATGTGTATGTGTATATACGTGTATGCAAGCCTATATCAGTGTATATATTTTCTGTATATATGTGTTTATGTATATGATCTCTGTGTGTATAAAATACAAGCTGTGATTCTCTTACTATTTTTATAGGTTGAATATTTTTTAAGTTTGAAATTATTTTTGAGTTTTCTAGGTAAGACACTAACATTTGACAAATAGAACATTTTTAACACTTCTTATGAATTAAATGTAATAAACTCCACTTTAGTTTGGAGTGTAACTCAGTCATCTTCAGCATGTGTGATGCTCAGGATGTGATGCCTCAGCACCAAAACAAGTCAACCAAACAAATAAAGCCATTTTAATGTAACATGCTAGTTCACTAACTAATTCTATAGCACTTCAAATTATGCTATAATATAATCTTGTTGTTTGTTTAATTTTTTTGACAGGAACTGCCTAGTCCCAGCCTGCCTGGAAGTCACTGTGTGGACCAAGCTGGCGTCATTATTTCACAGAGATTGCCTGCCTCTCTCTCCCAAGGGCTGGAAATAAAAGCCCAAGTCAGCACACCTGGTGTTCAATCTTTCCTTTTTCCATTTCCTCCAAACTAAATACACCGAGCAATCTTCTATGTCTTTAATCATTTACAAGTTGCTTCCTTATATATAAAATTAACAATATTTGCAAGCAACTTTCCAAAGTTTTTTCTTACAGTAATAAAAAGTATTTAAATTTCAACTCACTGAGAGAATTCAGTATATCAAGCCTTAAGTCCAAACATTCTGGTTTTTGAATGATAATTCTGCATGGCATGTATTCTTTATATTCTTTGTATTGCTTTTTAGATATTGGTTATGTATAATGGTGATCTACTTAAGTACATGACCATGGATTAAGCGCAAGATCTGGATCCTTGGAGTGGTGGAGAGGGGCGCTAGCTTTGTAGAATCCATAAACATAGAATGATATTGAAACCAAATCACTGACTTTGGCTGAATGCTGAGTCAACTACTATCTTGAGCACACTCCTAGCTCAGCATAAAGGACGTTATTGCATTTTATTTCAACAGATTTCACTTTCTTCATTATTCAAAAGCTCACTTTATTTATTCCAAACATATCCAGTTCTACCAGGTATTAATTCAAAATAGTGATGACTAAAATCTATCATTTTACATTTGGTCTTTCAGATTGTTAATGGAAATTTTATATTTTTAAATAAATTATATAGAAAAATATGTAAAAAATCAGAGTGAAATGAAACTTTCTCCACATATATTTCCATCCATATCCAGTAGCTGCATGTTCCGTGACACCCAGTGGATGCCCGAAATGAGGGGTAGCACTAGAAGCTGCAATTTAATATTTTTGCCACCTTAACTTAGCACTTATCATTTGTGGTCATAACTTTTGCAGTTTGAGGTGTGATAGCACCTAGTTCTCATAATTTCACATATAAAGCATCCATTCTCATAGTAAACCATAGCAACTTTGGAATATGAAATTTTCACCTTTTTCTTTTTTAAAAAACATTTTATTGATTTTTTTGTGTATTTCATACAGAACATCTCAATCAATCTTAATCATATTTTTACCCCCCCGCCGGCACCCTCCCATAGTCCCCTACCCCGTTGGAATTCATACATTCTGTCAAGGAACCTTCCACCTTTTTAAGGCAACAAGTTTCACCTTTTACTTACAAGAGGCAATTTACAGCTTCTCCTAGGTATATAGACATCACTATATCACCTCTCTTGTGTGTTAGGGTCATTATTACTTAAAATAAAGTATGTTACTCAGAATACTGAGCAATTTAATATTCAAGAATTATTTCTAGAATTTTCTATTTAGTCTTTCTTTCTTTCTTTCTTTCTTTCTTTCTTTCATTTTTTGGAATACAATTACTGCAAGTAACTAAAAGTGAAGAAAACTAAATTTTTTAGTAAAGAACAAATTTTAAGCCATAGTCAACCTGTGAATATATTGTGCTCGGGAATAAAATTTATATAAAAGGTAAAGTATTTGCACAATTTCTACTCCTTAGCCATGGCACTAGGTCATTAAAAAATACCACTATATTAAATTATTAATATACATATAAATTTTACTATCCATATACTAAATTGCTTTCTAATCAGTATAATCAAGATTGATTTACAAATTCATTGCTTTTTAAAATTTATTTGCCTACTATCACTTCTATATACAAACTATGTACGTATTTAGAGATATTAATTTAGCACTTACTTTACATTAAAATCCAGTATTATAATAGTATTCATGACTTAAATGCCTAACATTTAAAATAGTTCATTTTAAAATGATAAAATGAGGGGCTGGAGAGATGACTCAACTGTTAAAAGCACTGACTGCTCTTGCAGAGGACCCAGGTTCTATTCCCAGCACCCACATGGCAGCTACGAACAGTCCATAACTCCAGTTCCAGGGGAATCTGAAGCATTCCTCTGACCTCTGCGGCATTGCATAACACGGGTGCACTCACATACATGCAGGCGATACACTTGTACACATAAAATAAAAATAATAAAATATTTAAGATGATAAAATGAATTATATAACTTTAGAGAAAAAGTTCTATGAATTTACTTTGTCAAAATAATAAAATTTCATTTCTGATGTTTGCATATACAGTTTAAAAAATTATAATTTCAAGATGGCCAGAGGAAGTTGTGTTAAGTTATGAGGATAAATCAATCAAATATGGCATATTTTTGAAAACCTAAATGGAACATCATCCACCATTTACAGTGGATGGTCCCACTTGTTTTTTATGTGACTATTATTCATGGACAATCAATAAACTAACCAAAACCAAATGCAAGGTGAACTAAAAAACTGATAATGAAAGTGAAAATTAAAACGTTTTCACCTGAAATGAAGAGCTTTTAAGATAGACATGATTCAGGGTATATATTATCCAACAATTGCTTCTTTTATCCACTCTGGTTTGGGAATTCTAGCATAGTGCTATGACATCATGGATGCCCCTTAGATTGTGTACCTTGTAGATACCAAAATCTGCCATACTGGAATCCATTATAGAAAATTATGGAGTACTTATATATGTACTGCCTAAACTCCTAGTATACTTTAAATCATTTACAGATTGTTTATACTGCTTAATACCATTCTGATGTCACATAAAAGTCACTACACTATATCATGGGAAATAATGGTGAGGGGAGTCCATGTATATTTAGTAAAAACAATACTTTGCTTTCCTGATGTTTTTGATTCACAGGTGGGTAACTTCATGAATACAGAATCTGGGGTTATATAACCTGCAGATTTGGGGAGTGGACTCTTTCCTCTTTCTATGGCTGGTTGGCATATCTGATACACTCAGCCTATGGTTGACTGATGTGATGGGTCTCAAATATTACGCTTTTCATATTTAATCATTAGTGAAAAATATAATGAGGACTCTAACTTCTGTTGATTTAACAGTAGCAACAAGAGGGGGTTGGTTGGTGAGTGAGTCAATTGCAGTTTTAACCCTGAGTTTGTGCACACGGATTTCTTCACCTTTGTTAACGGAAGCATCTTTGTGTGTGTGTTTTTTTTTTTTTTAATTTAAAGTATAAAATTTCTAACCATATATAATGACTTATGTTTGCAAATCCAGCATTTGGAACATGGAGGTGGTAGGATAGCTCATGAGTTCAAAGCTAGTTTGGGTGTTACATTGTGAGTCTCCGGGCTATAGCATGAAACCCTGTCTCAACAAACAAACAAAATAACAATAGTAATAACAGTGATAAAAACATAAAATTTCTGTTTATATCAAATCTTGCTTTTTGCTACTTTCTTTTCCTAAAATTACTCCATAATATGTATTTTATCTTTTATATGTCTTATGAACAGTAAAAGTAATTCTATCTGAAACCAGTTCAAAAATAAGAGAAATTTTCAGTTGAAAACTACTACTGTAAAAGTGGAGAGTGGTGTTGCACTCCATTAATCCCAGCACTTGGAAGGCTGAGACAGGCAGATCTCTGTGAATTTAAGGTTAATCTGGTCTACATAGTGAGCCCCAGACCAGATGGTGCTACGGGGAGGAAATAAGAGAGAGAGAGAGAGAGAGAGAGAGAGAGAGAGAGAGAGAGAGACAAAAAACTACTGTTGTAGCAATACAATAAAAAATTTCATTTCTTGATGAGAATTTTGTTTAGTTTGGAAGAATATAGTTTAACAAATTATTTTATTAACTTTTTGTTTTTGTTTTTCTTCTGTTTTTTTGAGATAGTCTCACTTTATAGCCCTGCCTGTCAAAACTTGCCATGTAGACCAGAATGGACTCAAATTCAAAGGGATCTTTTTGCCTCTGTCTCCCCCCAAAAATTATTTTAAATAAATTATGTCATGTTTTTATGAGCATATTTTAAATTCTCTTAAAGTGTTTGAGTAATCTTACTAAATTAAGTATGACTAAAGCAACATTTTTGAATAATCTTACTAAATTAAGTGCTACTAAGTCTTACTAAATTAAAGTGAGTAATCTTACTAAATTAAGATTATGGTAAATCATGATTTACAGTTGAGGATATCCCCACATAATTAGATTTCCAATGGATATTCTTCTAAATTTTACTAATAAAATTAATGAAATAAACTTACTTCTTCTGTTTTTAGGTAGTTTCTATCAAATAAATGGCTTCTATTAAATAAATCCAAGTATGCACTGAATTAATTATAAACCCCTTTTTTGCTTATTTTTATTTTATGTGCATGAGTGTTTTGTTTGCATGTTTGCATGTACCATGAGTATGCGGCAATAGAAACTTTTTTTATACTTTATTTCTTTTATAACAAATATTTTTTTATTGATTGATTGATTGATTGATTGGTTGGTTGATTGATTGATTTTTGGTCTTTTTGAGACAGGGTCTCCCTGTAGCCCCAGCTGTCCTGGAACTCACTATGTAGACCAGGCTGGCCTTGAACTCACAGAGATCTGCTTGCCTCTGCCTCCTGAGTGCTGGGATTAAAGGCTTGTGCCACCATGCCTGGCTTATTATTTTTATTTTATGTGTATGAGTATATAGCCTGCATCCATGTAAGTGTACCAGTGTTGTGTAATGCCTGTGGAGGACAGATGAGGGCATCTGGATTCCCTGGAACTGGTGTTTTGGATGATTGTTAGCTGCCATGTGGGTGCTGTGAACCAAAAGCTGGTCATCTACAAGAGCAACCAGTGCTCTTAACCACTGAGCCATTTCTTCAGGCTCTAAACCTTATTTCTTTTTTTTTTCTTAAGATCACATTTTTTTTTTCTAAAGTATGAACATTTGTGAATGAAATATTCATTTCTGCAGTGATGCTGTAATGTATTCTAATTTTCTCTGAATAACTCAGAAAAGTAGATCTACTGCTTGGGCTTTCTTTCACTAAATTAACTTTGTCTTTCTTAATTTCCTAGGAGTGCTCCAAGCAAATGAATGAGAAGATCTGAAGTTAAGTTAAAGGGGAAAAACTGGAGGAAAATAAGTCTAGGAGATATTTGATAAATAAAAGAAAAAAATATTAATATTTCACAAACATTGATTGTGTGCACTTAAATATGTCTTTTACTTGCCTGACTTTAATTTTTATATTTAATTATTCTGGGTTTTCTTCAATGTGTCCTACAGAGTAACAAAATGTACAGTAAATACCACTACAGTGTGAACTCCTCTGAGAAATGCAATTAAATTGAGTTAAAGTTCACTTTTGTTGATGAACTTTGTCCCACCCAAAGCCAAGTGCAAATTAGAATATCCTTTTACAAAGATTAGTAATAGTTGACGTTTACCTTCATTGATATTAACATAGCCAAATATCTTTTACCTTTATTTACCTATCTTACTTAAATGTCTTTCCCAACAGATATTCATGCATATATACAATTGCATTAGAGAGCACTCAGATTTTTCTTATATAGAAAAAACATAATTGACAACTTTTTAAACTATAATTTACATTGCATTCATAGGCAAAAATGGGGAAAATGTTATTATGATAGCCCCTTGACATAGCTCAGTTTTCCCACAAAGCAAAGCAAGCAACATGCTCAGAGTTTCTCTTTCCTATGTTATTTCAGTGCAAAGATTAAAGAACTAGGATCATTTTCCTCAGTTGTCCAATAAAACTCATTATCAACTAGCTCACTTTGAATGAGTGTTGCTTCCTGTTCCTGCTGTCCAATTCCCTGCAGGTCCTCCTGTCTGGCTCTTGATTTGTCTTGCTTTATGAATTGGTTTCTGCCCACAAGACTAATAAATATATTTTTAACATCTAACAAAACACTTGAAAATAGTTTTACTACACACTCGAAAGTGGTATGTGGTAAAATTTCTCAGCCTACAGCAAGTGGGTCATGCAACCGTGTTAGCAGTCATACTGTTTTAACAATAAACTTTAAATCTAAAAGCCATATTTCTCAGCCTTGGGATGACTCAGCGGGTAAAAGCCCTTGTTATGGAAGCCTGATAGCCTGAGTTCAATTCCTAGAACCCACGTAAAAGTGGACGGAGAGATCTGAAACCACAAAGTTGCCCTCTGATCTCCATGCATTCATTCCGTTTCCGTCATATGCACACAACAATAATGAATAAATATGTTGAGAAACGCAGTTTTTGAAGATACAACATCTATCGACAGGGCATCAACTGGTTGAAAGCACAAGAGCAGATATCAAGTGTGTGCAGCATGTCTTCTGTACCTTGAGGCAGTGACTGGACAGGAAGTGCCGCCTGGCCGGGTGGGATGGAGATCAGGCCCTGCCGCTGAAGGCTGAGCAGATGCTGCTGCTGCTGCAGTTGTTGCATCTGGAGAAGCTGCTGCTGGAAGACAAGCTGCTGGGCTGCCAACTGCTGCTGCTGCTGTTGCTGCTGCTGCTGTTGCTGCTGCTGCTGCGGGTGTCAGAAAATCCGAGCCAGTCAACAGCGGGAACAAGGCATGCACAAACCACTGTAGGCACAGAAAGGTGTGCGCCTTTCCTCACACTGGTGAGTTCTTGATCAGACCATGGTCAAAGTTCACAGAGAGTGGGAGCAGGTTGTAGGTGTTCAGCAGCCTGTCTCTCAGAAGTTAGACAGCGGCCGAAAACCAAGGAATCTGCTTTCAGAGTACTGAGCAAGGGTTGGCAGTAGTATCTAACAAAGGTTCAGATATTCAGAAATTAGTTCATCACAGATGATAATGAGTTTATTTGGATGAGAGGAATAACACTTTGTGGCAATCCTCAACTTCCACAATACTCTCATTTGTTTTTTTCTGAATAAGTTTGAAGCCATGGATGTGGTCTCTGGTGATCTATTAGTAAACTGGGATGGAGCTTAGAGGACAAGCATGTTAACTCTCTCTCCTCTTTTCTGCATATATTAAAGCAGAATTATGTGCAACGCAAAAAAAGAGAAAGTGCCCTTATTATAAAGAAAAGTCTAACTTCCAATTTTGTGAGGCATTACAAGACAAACCAGAGTTCTTTGGACTCGGGAGGGTATGAGATGGTAGTCACACTTCAGAGGAAGACAAGCTGCTGTGGAAGACCTTTCCTTTTTAGTTTTGGGAAAAGAGAAACTTCTGATGCGCTCACTGGAAAACAGACTGCATAATGGAGCAAGTCATGTGGATTGCCCAAAGCCTCTGGAGAAATAAGGGAGCAATTTCTATTCTGTAGTTGATGGCTGTCTGAAATTCTATTCACAAATCCAAACAGAAACAAAGCCTCAGGAGGTCAAAACTGTTTCCTGTACGTTTGCATAATGGGCAGCTTGAAGACAACAGTTCTGATACCTGCTGATCAATTTAACTACTTCAACATGTTTTGTTTGTATTATGTTTATATTTGATGCAGTTTGCTGACAAGTGCAGGCTAGGCCTGAGAAACCAGCTTGTCAGTTTGATTTATGAGCATATCAAACTGTAACTTTCTACTCGCCACTCCAAACATACCCTAGCAGTTCATTAATCAGGGGCCTGTGACTTTGAAATCTGTGCTCAACCAGTTTTCCTCCTAGTCTCCCAGCCTCCAACAATGGGCTAAATTTGCATGCATTTTCTCTGAACTGCACCACTGAAGAAAATAAGGTTCCCTCACCAACTTGGACACTCGGTGAATACAAGATAATCAGTACTTTGTCCACCACACAGCTTGTTCTTTGTACACTGTGATTCATTAGCGAACATTAGACCACAGCAGCCATGGATTGTGACTCTTAAGTCCCATGCTACAAAAAAGGAGAGCATGAGAGCTTCACTGTCACTTTATTAAGCTCAGTGAAAATATAGAACACTGCATCTTTGACAGCAAGAGCCTTGTTATAGGAAGATCTGAGGCTGCTCTTGCCTCTCAAAGCCCCTTCTCAACCTCGTGCTATTGTACATCAATGAGATAAGCAGTCCTTACCTCTTTTGCTTGCTTTCCAGGATGCTGCTGCTGCTGCTGTTGCTGCTGCTGCTGTTGCTGCTGCTGCTGCTGTTGCTGCTGCTGCTGTTGCTGCTGCTGCTGTTGTTGCTGCTGCTGCTGTTGCTGCTGCTGCAAAAGCTGAAGATGTAACTGCTCTTGCTGTTTCTTGTAAAACTCTTGTAGTTGTTGCTGAATAAACCATTTTGACTTTAATAAATAAAGGCAAAAGTTTCATGTATTATAAATCTCCTAAACTCTTCTAGACTGGCACATGGCAGAGTAGCCATTAAGATTCACCTCACCCAAAAAAAAAAAAAAAAAAAAAAAATGCATTGGGTTCAAAGAGACAGCTCTACATACATTTCTTCCCAAGGCAGCTCTGAAATTTTCCAATCCAGAATCCAAACAATCCTAAACAAAAGGGTATAGAAAATCTGTATTCTAAAGGGCCAGAACCAAAACGAGTACTCTAAATAATCACATCTGAAATCCTATTAGCATGTTAAGAACAGGCTGTGCTCTACCACTTGTAAGAATCAAATGGAAGCTCCAAAATTGGGATGTCCCACTCTTACTAGAGAAATAGCTTAATCCATCAGATGTTTAGAGCAATGTCAGGCTTAGAAATGTAAATAATTTGTAGTCATGGTCATAAAATGAAAGCAAAGTAACTAACTATGGAAGATGTCGGGCAAACTGCTTTATTTTCTCTATGGTAAGAGACTATCTCATCTTGGCTCCACTGTATAGAAACTCAAGCCTCCATAAGATGCACAGCAGGCATAGTTTTTTAATTGAAAAAAAAAAACATGAACACTTTTAATTGCCTAGCTTTATTCCGTAAGTAGATTCTGCTTTTCCTAAATGATGAATGTACCTTGGAAAAGAAAGTTTGGGATGTTGCTTTATGCATGTGCTTTCTGCAAAGTGTTCTTTCTCAGTTTTATATTTATTGAACCTAAAATGAATGTTAATGTTAGGAGTTTAAAAAATAACAATTATGCAGTATCTTGGCAAATCTACAAATTAAATGTACCCACGTATCTAAATAGTAAAATACTGATTTATTCTATTTCCAAATTTCCCCCCTTTCTGTTCTTATTCTAGATTTTGATAAATAAAAAAAAGGCTGAGGAACTTAATTTCTTATGTAGCTCTGTAATTACAGTGACATTTACATTTCCAGCCTGCTGGCTGATAGGTTGCATCTATAAGTGGAGATGGCACTACCCACTAAGCCCACTGCACTGTCAGCAGACTATGTGCCCCTTGAGCGATGCAAGAGCACCAAAGCAGGTAACCCACATTACCTGCTGCAGCATCACCGCCTGCTGCTGTTGGAGGAGGGCTTGGAGCTGCTGAGGAGACAGGACCTGCTGCTGAAGGATCTGCTGCATCTGCTGAGGGGTGATCACCTGGGGAGTCATCATGGCCACTGACACGGGCACCTTGCAAGGAGAGAAAAAGGGCTGTCATGATTCAGGGTATAATGACCTTAGTCACAACTCTGACATCTTTTTGAAGCTCCTCAACATTGATGGCCAAAAATGGTATATATTTCATATTGCATAACTATTTAATAACAACATGTTACTGTGACAGTAGCTTTCAAGGAGCGCCATTTTTCACCAGACACTTACCTTATCTTCTATGTCCCCTATGTACTAGCACAAGGATACTTGAGTTTTGGGTATCACAGCTGAAAATAAGTAATCTCATGGCAATATTCTCATTAGTTCATTATTGAGTATCTTTTCAATGTCAAACAAGTGCCACTGAAACCGTTTTGAAGTGTTGTAAAGATGACAATAAAATAGTAAATATTAAGCAACTAAAATTAATATGCATAAGAATACGTGATATTTATAGTTGAGCAAAACATTGATAAGACTATACTTATAGAACAACATCACCATCTTCCAAAATCATATACACCTATTACACATATATACTACTTAAAAATACATATAGTGGGCCTGCAAGATGGTTCAGCAGGTATAGTTGCTTGCTGCCAAGATTGATGATATGATTTCAATCCCAGACCCACAAGGTTGAAAAAGAGAACCCACTCCCACAACTTGTTCTCTGATGATCACAAGGGTACACTGACATGCACATGCATGTGTGCACATACATACACACACACACACACAATAAATAGATGTTAATTAAAAATATTTAAAAATACATATTGTAATAAATACTAATAAAAGAACATACAGTAATGGATATATTTGTTCTGGACAAATATAGATGAGAATATCTGTAAGATTTGTTCACCAAATGAATAATAAGCTTAGCAGTCTAGCTTTGTCTTTAAACATTTTACTTCAAGCAAATAAACTTATACTAGAAATTCCAGAAATCTAAAGCATACTCAAAGATTATTCATTAGACTGGTGACAAAATGCATTTTGTTGAAACTTTCTTTTCCTTCATTTCTTTCTTAAAGTTTTCGAGAATGGAAGCGGAGAAGTGTATATGGGAGACATTGGAAGGTAGAGAGGAAAAAAAGGAAGGAAGAAAATAGACCATAAGGAAAGTTTTGGGGAAAACACTCTAGAGAAAGAAAAGAAGATAAAGAAACAGAGGCAGGGCGGCACCAGAGGCATACAGGAAACCTTTCACAGAGGTCCTAGATGCTCAGAGCAGTCATTGGATGGAGGCCTGGTTTGCACCAGCCAAGGTACAATCGAAAAGCTAGCTCACCAAGCTTTGAAAAAGCAACCCATTTTCTCTCATAGAAAAAAAGCAATTCACTTTTACTGTAAACAAAAGCAAGTATTTATATAAATAAGTGTTTTAGGCACAGTTCACAATGTATTTTAATAGTCATTTTTTAATGCAGTTCAAACTTTTTTATTCTGACACTTGTTGTAATGAAGAAATGAGAAATTAAAAGTGAAGAACTGGTTAGAAGTAGAAAAAAAGCAAAAGAAAAGAAATCCAGGGTGAATTTCCTCTTTCAAGACAAAACATATATGTTATCTTTAACACTGAAAAATAATCATATCTTCTTTACCATGCATGCATCTTCAAATACAGGTTAATTAAATTTAATTTTATAATATGAAAAACAATATGCCCAAAATAATTCATCAATTTTCAAAAATATTTCTGGTTTTTAAAAATATATGGATGGATAGATAGATAGATAGATAGATAGATAGATAGATGATCACATTTCAATGTATCGTAATAAATAGCAGTTTGAAATGTGTGCTCTAAAATAAGCCAAGAGTGAAGCCCATGTCTATAATTCCAGCACTTAGGAGACTAAGGAAGAAGTATCAGGAGGTCAAGGACTTAGCCAGATCCTATATTTAAAAATAATAGTAATGGGCTGGGGAGATCGCTCAGCTGTTAAGAGTGCTGGCTGCTCTTGCAGAGGAGCTGGGTTTGATTCCTAGCATCCACATGACAGTTGACAGCCATCTGTAACTTAAGTTCCAGAGTTATCCAACACCCTCTTCTGACCTCCATGGGCATTGTACAACATGGGTGGTA
Source organism: Nannospalax galili (assembly GCF_000622305.1). Taxonomy (NCBI): domain Eukaryota; kingdom Metazoa; phylum Chordata; class Mammalia; order Rodentia; family Spalacidae; genus Nannospalax; species Nannospalax galili. The sequence continues at coordinate 1,586,186 of NW_008334566.1, read as the reverse complement.
CACTTACATTCATGCAGACAGTACAATAATACAAATAAAATAAATATTACAAATAAAATATTTTTAAAAATAGTAATGTATTTGAGAGATGATTTAGCTGTTAAGAGCACTGACTGCTCTTACAGAGGACCCAGGTTTGGTTCCCAGCATCGACATGGCAGCTTACAAATGTCCATAACTCCGGTTCCAGGGGATCTGATACTCTCTTCAGACCTCCAAGGGTGTTGCGTGTTGCATGACATGCGTGCATTTACAGGTTACACAGATATAAATTTTTTTAAGTTTAAAAAAATAATAGCAATAAAATAATTTATTACTTCTTAAGTGTTTCTAAGTGCTTAGTTGTTTAAAAAATTAAAAAGTTCATTGTTAGCTTACTTAATTACTTATTCTTTGATAAGCAAATAGAATGATTTAAAAAAAGAGGGTT
>NW_008334566.1:1581731-1585542 GCF_000622305.1 Nannospalax galili | reverse complement strand
GTTGGAAAAAAGTCTTCTCTTCCAACCATCATTTACCTTTTTACCTCTTCAAGAAGCAAGGAATCAAACTGCAATGCAGGGACAGAGAAAAGTACGATAAGTCTTAAAAAGGGGAGAATCTAAATCGATAACATGGAAGAAAACAAAAAAAGGAAGAAAAGAAGGAAAGAAGGAAGGAAGGAAGGAAGGAAGGAAGGAAGGAAGGAAGGAAGGAAGGAAGACAGGTATGAAGATACACATATCTGTACCTGTGGTTATCTTTGTATATGTGCTTCCCATGACATTGATCATTTCTTTTTTTTTAAATATTCCATTTATCATTTTTATGTGTATGCATGTATTGCCTGCATGTAGGTAAACACACCCGTGTCATTCAATGTCCACAGAGGACAGAAGCAGCTGTCGAATCCCCTCGAACTGGAGTTATGGACAGTTGTTAGCTGCTATGTGAGTGCTGGGATTCGAACCCAGGTCTTCTGCAAGAACAATCAGTGTTCTTAACTGCTGAGCCATCTCTCCAGGCCCGATGTTCATCATTTATTGAAAATCTTGCAGTCTTTCTTACCTAACTGTTCATTGTCACTGTTCAGTATATGTAGCATTTTCACCTAATTATCTCTTTTCACTAAATTATCTGTATTTCTACAAGTAAAAGTACTTTATGTATAATGCTCACAAATGAACTTTATAGGGAAAATTTCTATGAATAGAAATGGGCCATAATATACTGAAACTTATAGTCAGATTCCAACAGATACAAGTAAGATGACTCTTTAGTTCAGTTTTGTTGGGACTGATTTGGTATTTCACCAAAGTGAATCTAGTTTGATGCCTCTGCAATTTCAGAGCTTCTTAACCCTTCCACTATGCAGAATAGGTTATTTGTGTGTGTGTGCATTTCTATGAATAGAAATGGGCCATAATATACTGAAACTTATAGTCAGATTCCAACAGATACAAGTAAGATGACTCTTTAGTTCAGTTTTGTTGGGACTGATTTGGTATTTCACCAAAGTGAATCTAGTTTGATGCCTCTGCAATTTCAGAGCTTCTTAACCCTTCCACTATGCAGAATAGGTTATTTGTGTGTGTGTGCGTGTGTGTGTGTGTGTGTGTGTGCGTGTATGTGTGTGTGTGCGTGTGCACATGCATGCCGTTTTGTGTGTGTGAAAGTCGGAGAACAACTCTTTTTTTTTTTTTTAGTGCCAGGTTTTTTGTTGTTTTTTTTTTTTTTGTCTTTTTGAGACAGGGTCTTCTTGTAGCCTCAGCTGGTCTGGAATTCACTATGTAGACAGACTGGCCTCGAACTCTCAGTGATCCGTCTAACTCTGCCTCTTGAGTGCTGAGGTTTTTTAAATCTTAAGGTGGTTTGTGAGTACCTCACAAATAGTAGCTATGGCAGAGATATATCTCTCACATCATACATGCTAAGTGCTTGCATGTGTGTGATATATTTCAACTTTTAAGCAGACACTGGCCTTCCCTCAAAAACTGCCATATGTAGTCCTAGCACTGGGAGGCAGAAGCAGGTGGATCTCTGTGAGTTCAAGGCAAGCCTGGTCTACATAGTGAGTTCCAGGACATCTGGGGCTACAGGGAGACCCTGCTTCAAAAAAGAAAAAAAACAAACAAAAAATGTATAGAAAGGTAAGTCAACTAATTGCAATCTCTACTTGCATAAGTATGTATCAAAACAAAGATTAAAATAAAGTTCATAATCAGAGTGTGAAACCATGCCTGAGGGATTTTTAACATTTAATGAAAGATGATATCATCTAAATTAATGTACATAAGCTCATTCATAAAAAAAAAATGAAGCCAAGTCAACTAACCAACCGGTCAATATAACAAACAACCAAACAAACAGTCCAAGTACTGATCCTGTCAATTATGTTTTATGTGTAGACGGCTTCAAAGCATTGTAAGGAAACTAATAATTTTCAAACTGCAAAACTTCCCTATTTCTGTGATTAATTTTAAGTGACACATTTCTCTATTAACCTTTTATCACTTCAGTTACTGTGCAATTGCATTGCATTTCTACCACAAGCTATCTAGGCTAGTGTATGGAAAAATATAGGTACTACTCTATCAAAATTCAGATAAAAGCAACATCAGACATTGAAAATCATGGATTTACACAGAGTTATGGAAAAATAATCTATGGAAATTCACATAGCTTAATGAGTTCAGTGTTAGCAACTTAAAATATTTTCTACCAGCTATATCATTTGATGCATAGAAATATTCTAATGACGGAGGAGTATTTAAATGTGTAACAAAGATGAAGAGAGAATCTAGATGCTTTCTGACAAGGGTAAATGAAAGTCTTATGGGTCTACCATGAAATAAAAATCATAAAGCATAGCTGGTTTTGAGTGGGCATCCTAGCAAATACTAGTCTAAATAGTCAAGATCTCCAACAGTGAAGAAAAAAAAAAAAACACAGCCTACTTGGGTGGAGAAATTTCTCTTTTTCTCTTGCCTTGTACTTATTGTACTGGCAGGCCTAAAACTTCTTACAGTGGTATACTAAATGTGGACTCCAACTTGTCTTTATTTTGTCACCCAATGAATTAAACACAATTCCAAATGTTATGATCTATGTGTCAATAAGTACTGGGTAGTTAAAAATAAAGATGCAGGCTGGAGAGATGGCTCATCAGTTAGGAATACTGGCTGCTCTTACAGAGGACCCACGTTCAATTCCAAGCACCCATATGGCAGCAAACAGCCTTCTGTAACTCCAGTTCCAGGGTAATCCAGCACCCTCTTCTGACCTCTGGAAGCACTGCACCACACTGGTGCACTTACACACATGAAACCAATATACTTATAAACATAAAAGTTTTTTTAAATAAATAAATAAATAAAAAGAAAATATACAGTTGTGTATCCCAAAATGAGAGAGGAAAAATTCTAACATTGTCTTGAGGTGAGTTAAATAGTAAAAGGGAAAAATAAAGCATTGTTCTCTGATAGGTAGGTGATAACTTTAGGAGATATGTATGTATTTATGTTAGAACACTCTCTTTCCCTAATTGTAAGGCTCAGAAAGTTACTAGGACACAATGAAAAGATCATGCCTCTCTTCAAATGACTCTAAAGCATGAGGGTAAGAATCATAAAAATGGACAAAAACATTGACAAAAGCACACTGTCATTTTACAACCTATTTTAGTAAAAGCATTTCTGAAAGTGTTGGGTTTGCATATTAAGTGCATCACTTAATTAAACATCCCAGTTATGTGTGGGTGATTGAAAAGGTTCTTAGCACAGTGTCAGCTCAATTCTTTAATAAATGTGAGGTGGAATGGTAGTCGCAACCTGTAGATGAGATTTACAGTGAGAAACATTATGTCTGTGTTACAGTGTCTGCCAACCACTAGTTCACAGATCCTTTTATTGTTTGCTTAAAATATACAGACAAAGAAAGTCCTGACCTCCTTGTCCTGGCACTTTAAAAGAAGGTAGCCACTTCTGTAATAAATGCAAAATGGGTTTTCACATTAGAGTATCTGTCCCCATTATAATAAACCATTGATAGGAAATGACTGATTTTGCCTCCTTGATAAATTTCTTCTGTTCTCTATATTCTTCTCTTCTGATTTATACTTGTAGTTTACTTTTAACGAGAAGTTATGGTATTGAATTTCCAGGTTTGGTCCAAATTCGAGTCTTGGTTACAGGTATAATGTCTATCACAATAATAGCTTTTCAAAACCCTCCCAGATTTATAGTATTAAAAAGAACTGCAAGTGACTTGAGTGGTATTTGGAAGCTTTTCATCAAATCCTGAGCAGAGTATTTA
>NW_008334566.1:1539231-1576731 GCF_000622305.1 Nannospalax galili | reverse complement strand
ATATTGAGGCTCTTCCTTGTTTACTCTGCTACCTTGGTCAAGCTAATTTCTCTAAGCCTCTATGCCTCTGACAGTGAAAAACAAAACAAAAAAATACCAAAACAAACAGACAAACAAACAAAAAAAGTGGGGATGTTTGTTTCACTCATTCTCAGGATTCAAGACAATAAAGCATGTAAATACATAACACAGTAACTACTCAGACTACCCCCATTCCTCATTTCCTCTTTACCCAGCTGAACTCTTTCAAGGGACCTGATTATACATAATAAATTGCTTAGGTTTACACAAATGGGGTATTGAGAGCCTACCCTACCCGTGGTCTCTGCTCTGAATTAAGGTTTAAAAACAACAAACAGAAAAAAACAAAAACAAAAACAAAAAACTTTTAGGATCTTTTCACCTGTATCTAATCTTTAGTGTCTATCAAAATGTAAAATAGAGCAAAATAAAATAAAACCAAAACCAAAGTTGTGCACACGGCCTGGTTAGTGTTTTGTCGATTCAAAAGAAATATTCAGATATAAAATATAAAATATCTGTCAATGTCTAGAGAGATAGCTTAGCTGGTAAGGTGCTTTGCTTACAAGCTCAGAGATCTGAGCTCAATCCTTAGAACCCATGTAAAAATGTTAAACGTGATGGCATGTGTTCATAACCCCAACACCCAGGAGGTGGAAGGTGGAGATAGGTGGACTTCTGGGGCTTACTGGTCAGCCAGCCTAGCCTTCTCGGTGAATTACAGGCCAGTGAGACAGCACCTAAGAAACAACAGTCGATGCTGTCCTCTGACAGCCACACATACATGCCAACAGACATAGCTTAAAATTAAATTTGAATGAGTGAGTAGGAATTAAGGCTGCAGGAAGGCCTTCCTAGGCAGAAGTAAAGATAGAAAGGCTTCTTTCTGAGTTTTCTAGGAGAAAGAAGAATTCCTTTTTTTTTTTTTGTGGATTGGCATGTTCCATATGACAAGGGTATGGAGTTTATATAGCACAGTGAGGCAGAAGCCAGATCAGGGTCATGGATAATATATTTTAAATTCAAAAATGTCAGCCAGGCCTAGTGGTATAGGCTTGTAATCCCAGCTATTTGGTAGAAGAGAAGAGTTGCAATGCCAAGGACTGCCTGGGCTACACAGAGTGAGTTCAGAGCCAGCCTGTGTAACTTAGTGAGAACTTTTCTCAAGAAAAAGAGGGAGGGAAGGGTGAGGAAGAAAACAGAAGGCTGGGGACATAATTCGGTTGTACAATGCTTGCCTACATATTCAAGTTCCCAGGTTCAATTGCTAGTACAAAATAAATGAAAAGAAGAATTTATAGGGTTTGGAGATGGCTCAGCAGTTAAAAGCATTGGGTGCTCTTACAGGGGACCCAAGTTTGATTCCGAGCACCCACATGGCAGCTAACAACCATCTGTAATGCCAGTTCCAGATGATCTGATGCCCTCTTCTGACCTTGGAAGCATTGCACATACATACGCACATGTATGGGTGCACATACATACAATCAGGCAATACGCCCTTACACATAAAATAAAAATAAATCAAAAATAAGTTTTTAAAAGAAGAATTTTTAATCCCTTCAACAAACATTGCTTGAGTAGAAGAGGTAGGATAGCAGAATTCTGAGGATTGTAGAGTGTAAGAAAGTCACTTGAACTTTAGAAGTATCTGTGGCTTAGTACTAGTTGGGAAGATTGCATGGATATAGATTGAGTGGGATAGAAAGAAAGGAAGAATTTAAGAGATTTTAAGTTATTTCAATGTACAGGATTTAACTGATTATAGATAGCAACTGAGAGAACTTTAAGCTAGATGATGCAAAGACATCTGAAAAGAAGATATCTTCATTTATTAAGGTAAGTAATGTAGGACCAGAGAACTGAGTGTGGTGGGACATGTCAAAATCCTAGCATTAGGAAGGGGAGGTAGCCTGGGTTACAGAGTGAGACTATTCCAAGCCGTGTGTGTGTGTGTGTGTGTGTGTGTGTGTGTGTGTGTGTACATGTGAACAGGATTAGGTGTGTGGAGCTCAAGGGTCTTCTAGAATAAGTAAGTAAGATATTCACTCCGCTGGTACATGGTTTAAAACCAGAAAAATGGTCTCAGACTTGATTGGGAAATGAGTAGAATATCAAATGGTAGTTGAAATCTTGGTGTCAAAAAAGTTACTCAGAACTCTGGATGAGTCCTGCAGAATGAGAGCAGAAAGGATAAGACAGAGTGCTGAAGAGTGAGTTCATTTCTTCAGTTGATATTTTTTGACTGTTCATAATGTGAAAGTCATTGTTGAGGAGACAATGAACTAGGAAAAACCAGCATTTCTTCCGTGGTCTCTCCTTTTTTATTTTCTTACTTCCTAGTCTCTTCTCTCCCTTACATTGACAAATGTTTATTAATCATCCTGGAATAGACACACACTCTTTGCTAGTGACACTATATTAAGAAGATGCAAAAAAGTTCTGTCTGTCTAAAGCTTCTATTCTAAAGGATGAGAAATGACTTAAATTCATAAACTGGTAAGTAAATAAAATTACGAACATTGATATGTTCCAGGAAGGACATAAAATGTTAAAGAAGGAACAATAGACACAATATCTGATAGCGTGGTTAGGGAAAGTCTCTGACAGGGAGCACCAAGGGGAAATGAATGGTGCAGAAAGGCAACCTGTGCTAGGATTAAAGAAGATTCAAATTAAGAGGAACTCTCACACTAAATTCCTGATAAAGCCTGAAACAAGGGGGATGAGCCAGTGTGAAGGCTGAAGACCTTAGCTGGGACTCAATCTTGCCCCTATTTACATCCTAATAGGAGACAGACAGCACTAATTATGCAACTAATTACTTAAGGGCACTAGGAACTGGTTCTCTGAAGGGGAAAGCAAATCACAGAGAAAGTCTTAGATGAGGCTCTGAGAGGAGCCTAAGTCTTGGAAGGACATCCTGGCAGCCCAGGATGAGACATGTATTGTAAACAGAAAGAACGGTACCATAAAATTTATAAATATACGTATGTATATGCAACAGTTAATAATCAAAGAAGAGGACAAGAAATTGAGAAGTGTTTATGGAAGAGGTTGGAGGGGGAAGAGATGGAGATGATGTAAATATGCTACTCATTTATGAAATCCTCAAAAACTAAATCATAGAGTCAGTCATGGTGACACACACCCATTATCTGAGCACTTGGGAAGAAGAGGCAGGCAATCTCTGTGAATTCTAGGCTAGGCTGGTCTATATAGTGAGATCCAAGCCAGTCAGGGCTACATAGTGAGATCTTGTCTCAAAAATAATTTAAATAAACAAATAAATAAAATATTTAAGAAGAATAAATTTATGATTAGTATATGCAAATGAAACAAAGAAATTAGGAAAACGAGAAGGTAATGTTTTGTCAATATCGAGTTAAAGGTTATAGTTGAGTCAGCAGTCAAACTGTACAAAGTTGAAGAGGAAGCTGGCGGTGATAGACAATAATAGGGAAAAGAACATTCTTTCAATTAACTACATTATGAACAGGGTGGGCAGCATGGATGTTGACTTGGAAAGGTTTGTGAACTCTAGGGAGTTTTAGTTTTTAAAGAGAGGATTGGAGGCATATTTCCCTTTAAACAAACAAATAGTGAAGGAAATGTCACTGGGACATGAAGAACAGCAGCAAATCCTTTAGATGGTGTGTGACAATATCCAAAGCCACAGGTGGACAGACTATTCCTACACATTGTATTTTAGAATGCTGTTGTTAGTGATGTAAATCTTTTCTTCCAATACATCTTTTCTTTGAATGATATGTGTGCATATGAAAACTCATTACTTCCATTTCTTCATTAGAGTACACTACAAAGAACCCATTGCTTAAATATAAGCAATACAATTATAAAATACAGATAAAACTCATGGAACGGTTGTTTTATAGCAGCAGAGGGAAGGCCCAACTGAAAATGACAGGGACTGAGAACCCATAAAGAAAAGCATTAACATATTCAGTTGTATTTTTAAAATACGAACAATAAAAACAAAAACAAAGCTAAAGCTAAAAGAAAAAGAGAAATGGGAGGGATATTTGCAACTCGTGTATCCCTAATATGTGAAAAGCTCTTATAAATCAACAAGAAAAACTAATAATCCAATTCAAAAAATAGACAAAATACTAGTTAGCTTTCAGAAGTGTCTTTTTGCATATGGAAATAGGTTAAACTCTAGCAAAGAATAGAAGCAAATTAAAAATATTCTAGTACACTGGTCTAAGTGGGAAAGATCAGATTTTATGATAACAATGTGCTGGTAAAGTCACACAAAGTAGACACTAGCTGATGGAATTACAAAGTAGTATATGTGTATAGTTGGCATTCCAATAACAACTACAAATATTAAAGCTATTTATAATCTGAACTGTGAACCCTACTACCAAAAATCTGGCCTCAGCTATAGTTGTACATATGTGAAATGACATCTTCAAGGCTATTCAGTAAGTAAATAGATTAACAATACCATAGGCAATAATTAGTAGTGGTGAGAGCAGGAGGTAGAAACTAGCTAGGCATTTTAAAGTAAAAAGACCCCATAAGGAACATGACCAGTTTCTTTCTTGGCTGAGAGCTAGACATTCCCTTGGGTCTGCCAATAAACTTGTCCCTACCTGAGGCCAGAGATGCCAGAGCTATCAAATCCAAAGTTTTCTCTGGTTTTGCCATAGCTGGAAGCTGGGGATGCCAACAATGGGGTCTGCTTTTTTCCTTATTTCTTTTCCCTGAAGTAATACCCTGCTCCTGCAAGACACGCTGATGACATGATCAGAACCTCCAGGGTACTAGACACCTGAAATGACTACTGGACTGACCAGCTCATCTCCCCTCTCCTCCTCTCATACCCTTATTAACCTACAAGGAAAAAGGTTCAATGGTATTTCCCTCCTGGGAGCCGTTCTGCTGTACAGGAGTTCTGCCTTCTTTCTCTCGCCTAAACTCCCTATAATAAAATATTCCTTTCTAAACTTTCCCTCTGTGTTCCATAAATTTCATTCTTTGACTTCATGAGACAAGAACCCAAAAGCTTCTGGCCTGATTTGACTTTCGCAAACCTAGCCTCTCAAGCTAAACACAACAGAGCTTAGAAAGACTCCATTGCTCTAAAAAATACTCCAATATTCCTGTATAAGTAGGATACTGGTCAAATGATATCTATCAGGGGAATACAATCAAGTCAGAACATCAATGACAAAGCTCTCTATGGCCAATTGAAAAGATTTCCCAAATGTTCATGGAAAACATAAAAAAACACTACCATTTGTTCTATCATTTATCTACCTCTGATTATATATGATCTGTCCTCTAGTTATCTATTTTTATATCATCTATCATCTATTATCTATTATCTATCAGCCCAATTATCTTCTACATATATCATTTATCTATCACTTACCTACATTTTAATAGAATCTATGTCTTTTATAAAATCCCATTAGGCATGAAAATAGAAGGAGACACACAATTTTACATTAGTTATCTTTGAGACAGAGATCTATGGGACAGAGTAAAAGAAACATGCTGTGCTTTTTATAGCTCTTAAAATTTAAACAATTTATCGATATTAACTATAAATAAACAAAATTAATATTCAAGTATGAGGTCCTTAAGATTGCAATGATTCACAGCTTTTAAAATGAAATATTTGTCAAGAATCATATTTCAAAGTATCAGTGAAATTAAAAATACATCATGATTAATATTTCCCAGCAGTTTTAAAGTCTTATGAAAATTTTTCTGAACAAAAGGACCAACATAATAATATAAAAGTAACTTAGCTGAGACCCTAGTGTCATGAGGTTGCCTCAAAGATTTTGTCAGGCTGATGAGAATTTTCAGTGGAATATATAGGAACAGAATATTAATAAGCAGGGACTGTAATTTGTAATAAAGAGATTAAAGAGAAAGTTAGACAAAATATATCAGTTATCTTCCTGAGCACTATGAGAACATAATTTATGTACATGTGGGATTTTTAGTTTGTGGTTATCAAAAACTTGATAAACACTATTATCCAATTCAATTGGCAAAACTTGAAGGTGGTGAACAGTTACTAATTCAGTAGTTTTAGCAACATTAAAAAAAAAAGTTCTGCCAGGCATAAAACCCTGTATTGTCACTTAACCGTACCAATATTTTAGTCCCCTTAAAAGATTAGGAAAAGACTGTTAACCTTCTTAACTTCCTTTTGAAGGTTGTTTCTGAATCTTTTGATCACAGTTTTATTTTATCAAAACCTTATTGAAACTCATTTATTCATTTATGCCTATAAAAAAAGACTGAATTTTTTAAAAAAATATTTGCTAACATGTACTTCATGAGGCATCAGCATTTACAAATTTGTCTCTCCACAGCTTTTGGATCCTAGACATGCCATCTGCGGCAAGATAGGCAGATGGATTGTCTTGTATGTCAGCGTTTGGGAAGGGTGAGTTCTCCTGCTTTTCCCCCCAGGTGAAGAGTGAACCTAGAACCACACTGCTCTTTCACAAATTCAGCTGAAGATAGCAGAGTTGCTTCCCAGATTCTTCCCAGATCTTTCCCTTCAGCCTTAGGATCTTCCAGATCAAATCTATTCTACCCAGCCCTCTGCTCTAATGGACCAGTTCGTCTTACATGCAAAACTGCCTAAAAGGAACAGAGGAACAAAGCGTGGCAGGAGGAGGGAGATATGATGAACTATGTCTGTCTTCATCACAAGGAATTTAAAAAACTCTGCAACTCCTTTTTTTTTTTTTCATGTAATGATCTTTTTATAGGTTCCCTTAATGATAGCTTTAAAAGTTTTTCATAATGAATTTAAATTACATTTCATTCTTATTCCATTACCAACTCCTTTTTTGGTCCCCACTCCATCAACTTCCTTGTGTCCCCTTTCCTCTTTCTCCCATTCACTTTGATGTCAACACTTTTGGCTACAAAGGCAGCCATACTTGTTCACATTGACATTGTATGGTAGTTATTTTTATTACTACCACAGTCCAAAATTTCTAAGGATGCAGTTGTCATCATGTGATTGCCAGTGAGTGCTGTCAATAGAGGTATCTTCTTTTGGAAAGAAGAAAATAGATATGCAATTATAGCTCAGTATTATTTTGGATGGGGTGGACACATGAAAAGAAAAGCCTAGAATCCTTTTAAGTAGAGAAAATAATTGAAAAGTACTAAGAAAAGAATATTAGTTTTTTGAATATCATATTCATTGAATAAATCTATCTCCACTATTAGTTATGTTTCCTCTGAGTGGTTATATAGAAGATGTTCATTATGTTCAATGGAAAATTTTGTTAGAGGTTCTTCTGAGAGACTTGAAAATACAGTGTTTTTACTATAGTCTTTCCAGTGTGCTAGGTCTCTAAACATTCAAATGAAAATGAAAAGGTTTTGAATTAATTTTTTAAGTGTCCTTTTAAGACATACTGTAGAAATTCTTATTGACAAATCAGGAAAAGAAAAAAACAGACTTCATATGTTCCTAATATGGCAAATGGGCTTGTTTACACATTCCTCATATCCAATTCATAAAGAATCATTATAGAACACAGGATTCCACTGGCCCATTGAGGATTTCTGATCAACTCACGACAGGTCTCGAAAGACACTTTCTTATGACTTAACCATGCTTTTTTGTACTCTTTTATCTCATAATTTTTCCTCACAAAACTTCAGTAATTAGGAATAAAAGTATAGAAAAACATAGCAAGCCAAGAGTTATGTTAGCTATTTCATTTTTCAGTGAATACATCTGTATTGCAAAACCTCTAATTTTCGCATGCTTACTGTTGTTTATTGTACTTCTAAACATTCTCAAAATCCCATTGAAAAATTTATCATATCAACTGTACACATCTCCTCCTACACTGTGGCCCTTAAAAACAGAAAATAATGACACATCATATCTATTTACTAAGCATAGCTCCTAGTGTGTTGCTGGCATATATCAGGTGTAAGTGCCTACTGACTAGAGGTAAACCACAGAGAATATAGGGAAAGGTTAAGAAACTAATATTTCTTTAAAACTTATTTTAAGGTTATATATGTGATATATGACAGTGTAAGCATTTAAATATTTTAAAAAATTTCTGATTCTGCTTTCACGATCACCAATTTGGCGTAGATTTATATTTCAAGCACATACTTTAGTTTGGCATTTGTTTTCATTTGTTCATAACGTAATGCCCACTCATTGAAGCTAATCTGCAAATACTCAAAACTAGTAGATGATGTCATAACTTTATCATTCAAAAAACCCATTCTTTTTGTAGATATAGTCAACATGGGTCTGATATACAAGAATTTCCAGTGCATTGATAATAGATATTTGCTAAACAATGTGTTTCACAACAAAATATCTGAAAAACAGTAATTGTGATCTATTAACTGAAAACATGAATATACTAGAAACCTCCTGGCTAGAACTTCATCACCCAAATCACTGCATACATAGAAGATATTCATCTTCTTTCATAAGTCACTTCATCTACTTTGTTGATGATAGAGCACCAAATACCAAATATTCATCCATGTACAGAAAGCAGAGAATATAGTTGTGTTGCTTACTTATCTCTTAAGTAATAGGCCAGTGTGACATATAAAAAAGGATGATCAAAAGAGAATTGGCAGGCAAAGATAAAAATATAGCTAAGAAAAAAAGTGCTAAGGTCAACAGTAAAAATTGAAATAGAAAGTAAATAAATATATAAAAGTAAGAAGTATGGAATATTGACACTGTTTCTCCATTGGAGACACTCTGCACACAGATTAAGAAATTTAGGGGGAATAAACACATCTACATAAATGCAGAAAGTGTGATAAAAAGAGAAAGAAGTACCAGCAGAAGTGGCACTGGGAAAAAAATCCTAAACAAAACAAGGCAAAACTTCATATTAAAGAAATTCTGAGACATATCAAAAAACTGAATGCTCAAACATTGGAATTTTGGGAGCTGATGGAACTATCACCATGGTATGTGAGTGACAGGTACAGATAAAGTGTCCTTGAGAGGTTTTTTTCAGTGGTCCCAGACTTTGCATAATGCATGCCCCAAGGTTGAATAGGACCTGTGACTTTCACTAAGCCAAAAGACTATGAGGAAGTGTTACTATCTAGAAGAGGTTTCCATCTATGTTAAGGTGACAGGGTGGGGCGTCTTCGTTTTCCTAAGTTAATAAGAATACATTTAGTAGACATAACTCCTCTTTTGCTGGTCTTCAAGTAGCTTGTCAAACTAAGACCCAAATAAGATAGACTTTAGGAACCATACTCTCAGTGATCCAATCACAGGAAAGCAATTCTAGAGACAATGGAATGAACTGGGAAGCAGAATCCTCCCCAGAAAGGTTCCAGATGAGAACAGTCTGGTGTCCAACAACTAAAACTGTGACATTCCAAGAAAAGGACTTGCTGATCCAATCCCAGACTCCTGACCCACAGACACAATGACATAATAAATGCTGTTTGTGGGAAATTGTTGTCCAACACTCAAAAATTAATACAGCAGGCATAGATTTTTTTGAGGGAAAGGAAACTGTGTTAATTTTAGCCTGCCTGCTTTATAGGAAACCACTTTCTCTAAATGATTGTTAAACATTTGTAAAATGGTAAGAAGTGTGCCAAAATCTCTCCTTCTCATTCCCTATTTTTATTTCATTCCCTTGTTGCTAGGAATAGTTTTTTGGCTTGTATATTAGATTAATGTTTCTACTTCACATGTTTTGATCACTTCCCATTAAAGGAACTCCCCCACTATTTCTAGGTTCGTATTCCATTCTGTACCCTATTTGTCTATTATTATTTTAAAATCTTTGTACGTTTTCTCTGTACTATGAGAGAATATACATTTCTCCTTTATTAGAGGGGTTTGACTTAGTGTGTTGGAACTGTTTTTAACCATTAGACATAAAACATTCCAGAGGATACTTCACACATACTAGTTACTCAGTGGCCAAGTATTATGCTAGCAAACTTAATTCTGATAGTGCATTTAATTTATCTGCCAGTATTATACCATGATATTTTCATCTTATACTTAAAAATTTGTAAATTATATTTTGTGTGTGTGTTAGTGTGTGTGCATAAGCATGCCATGGTGCACAAGTGGAAGTCAGAGAAGAACTTGGGAGTTGGTATTCTCCTTTCATCACATGGTTCCCAGGGATTGAACTTGGGTACTCATGCTTGGTGGCAACCACATTTATATGCTGAGCCATTTTGTTTGCCCTTCCTTTAATACTTTTTGAGCTGAAAACATTTGCTTCTCATCACAACCTTTTCTGATTTTATCAAATTTTGTTTTATATTTTCTTTGTTTTCTGTTGTTTTGTTTTGCTGAGACAGGGTCTCTCTGTAGCACTAGCTGGCCTAGAACTTATTATATAGGCCAGGTTGGATAAGATTTCATAAAGATCTGCCTGCCTCTACCTGCCAAGGGATGTGATTAAAGGTGTGTGCCACCATGCCCAGGTGTTTTTGTTTTTGTTTTTGGTTTTTTTTTGAATTGCATTGAGGATTCAGATATTTTTTGCTTTATTTTGAACAATGAGTTCAGGGTTCTTTGAATGGATTATTTATTCCCTTGTACTTGTCGACAGATGGGCATGATGTAGTATGGCCTGAGTCTCCATGTACTTGGATAAATTGAACCTTCTCAGTTCTGTACCCATAACTATAAAATGAACAGATTTGAACCCAATGTTTAGTAGGCCTTCTTCTAATCTAGCTCTGCTGAATAAACCTTGAATCTTATTTCTCTCAGTTGGATCTTTATAGACTATTTGAGCTCAGGCTTGTGGAAAGTGGGTTCTAGAATCAGAAGAGCATAAATGAAGATTCTCAGTGCTTTAGTCAGGCTACTGTGACTATATAAAGTTGCTCTACTTTAGGTTCTCTATAAGAAGAATGGGGATTATGATATAAAACCTCATTAACTATGAGCCATAAGTGAGATAATAACTATGTAGCCTGACTACAGTAGTTGACACTCTGTCAGCGCTCAATATTAGCCTTCCTCTAGTTTTGTCATTAAAGTACAAGAAACCAAATCCTCTAAGGATAGTGTCACTATGATTCTGTGATTCACCACCTCTGTGGCTTTATTTCTGAGGATGTCCCTTACAGAACGGAATTCATTGCACTACCACGAGGCTCCTGTCGACCACATTCTGTTCCTTTTCCCAAACAGGTTTTGAGGCCTTATATAAAGAAGAATAAGGAGCAGGTAAAGGGAACCACAATTCAGATGGCATCTAGTCCAACGTACTTTATAAGAAAAGTGAATTTCCTTATCAACATCATCCTTATGTTTTAGAAAAAGACCCCTGGACATGGTGGCATGTGTGTATAATATTGGATACGCAGGAAGCTGAGGTGGATGGAGGAATAGTGAGTTCCAGTCCACTTTGGGATATAGAGTAAGACTTTACCTCCAAAATCCAAAAGAGGGATGAAAACATAAGGGGAGGAGGAGGAGGAGAAGGAGGAGGAGGAGAAGGAAGAGGAGGAGGAAGAGAGGGAGGAGGAGAAAGGAGGAGGAAGGAGAGGGAGAGGAGAAAGGAGGAGGAGGAGGAAGAGGAGGAGGAGGAGAGGGAGAGGAGAAAGGAGGAGGAGGAGGAAGAGGAGGAGGAGGAGAGGGAGAGGAGAAAGGAGGAGGAGGAAGAAGAAGAGGAAGGAGAGAGTGAGGAGGAGAAAGGAGGAGGAAGAAGAGGAGGAGGAAGAGGAGAAGGAAGAAGAAGAAGCTGAGATGGTAACAAGGAGGTAAAGTTGTGAGTTCAGTGGACCTATGGACCTCTGATTGCATAGAATGTTTCTTTTTTTTTTTTGATCGTGAAAGACCTAAAGATTATTTGGAATTTTGGGTCTAGTTTGTGAATTGGCTTCGACTCACTTATCTACTGGTCCCTGAAGTACATGTGCCTACATTCTATGAATTCTAGACTAGAAAATACTGCTGTCAGTTGTAGACATGCACATCACTGGCAAGTCTCCCACTTGTGCCTGCTCCCCAGCCTGCAAAGCTCATTACTGAGCATCATATCTCTTGAAGGACACTGTTATCCTCCTAGTCAGCCAAATTCAATATCTCAGGGTAATTTTTATTCTTTCTTCAAATGTAATTCTATTTTCAATCAGTCGGTAAATAGTGCCCAATCACTTCCACAATGCCTCTCCAGTTAGAGTCCCTCAAGCCTTAGTTTTGTTTCTCACCATTTTTCTTAAGAACTATTGTTACAGTCTCTGAAGTAGTCCCCAGGCCTCTAATGCCCTGCATCTCCAATCAATACTGATTATTGTTGCCGGAATTATCTTCCCCAAATACAAAACCCATCATGCCACTACCCTTACCAAAGACCCAAAAGCCTTCCCAGGTCTATAGAGAGAAGTTTATAACCTCATTAGAAATGCAAGATCTGTCACATCCTGCCCCTAGCTTCTATCCAGGAGCAGAGCTTTAGTGGTTCTTCAAGGCAAGGCTTAAGGATAGTGCCATTCCCTGAGCACAGGTGGTACTTCTGTTCTCATTCAGTTCTTTTCTTCTTCTATTTCTCAGACTGGAGAACAGCATGGCAGCTAGCCATCTCAGTCTACCATATCTTTTCTTATCATTCAAGGCGCAGTACCACTTGGGTTCTTCTTCGAAATGGTCTCTAGGATGTCTGGTTCAGCAATGGTTTCTTTTCTATGAACTAATTTCATGTGTTATTTCTATTATATTCATCTCATTTCTCATTCTGCCTTTTATGGTGATTCTTCACACACAACCTAGCCTAAGAAATGACCTTGCATAATGTGGCAAAGATTCTTGCACAAAAACTTTGGTACAAAAATTATACTTTGATGTTGTCATGACCAGCATATATAGCAAATAAATATTGCTTTGTGACTGTTAATAAAATATATCCATAATTCATTGAGCCTAGTGGTGCTAAGGGCTTGCTTTGTAATTCAAGCTTCTCAAGAGGCAGTTGATAAAAGGAGGGCTAAAGATACAGCTCAGTGTTAGAATGCTTACTTAGTGTAAGTGAAGCCCCTGATTTAATACCCAGGACCTGTGAGGGTTGTGAGAGCTCATATTTCACATTGAATTCTGAAAGAATAGGACACTATTATAATTTTCACTTTTGATAGTCTCTATTACTATGGATCCTTTAATATGATGTGAAGTTAAAATGGAAAGGTGGCACAGACTGCCATCTTGCTTTGTAATGACAAATAATGTAAGTCTGCTCATAGCAAGTGACAACTTGGAGTTATATCATGGTGTGGTCTTGTTAATATTATTTACACAGCCTCTAAAGATTTACCCAGTATTTTCACATTTTTAAAGTCATTATATAATTTGCAAGACCACAGACTGCCATAACTCAACCTTTACTGGCTCAGAAGGACCAAGATATATACCAGAAAAAGGAAGAGGCTGAATTTAGATGAGCTCATATTTTTTAAAGTTTTATTCCAAAGCCAGGATGTTGGTGTTTGACACCTTTTGTTCGACAGAATTTTCTTGGATTCTCATTACCCCTAAAAGCCACATTCTCTAACTGAGCATTAGGATTCATGGGAGGCTTATTAAAGGCCTAAACAGCTTGGGTGCTCAATGGGGTCACGACAGAATTTATCAGAATGCATTTAAGAGTGGAAAAAAAGCATTATTAATGATTACCAGGGAAGACACAGGCAAATCAGAATGTGAGGTCTGCCTAGCAGGCTTAAGTATGGAGAGAACAATATTACTCAAGGTATAGAATCATATCTACAATTTTTAAATTTTAGTTTATTGGCTCCTACTGAGAAAAATGGCATTTTATAACAATAATATTTTATACACAAGTTTACTTAAAAGAGCCCACTATCTAAATCGAAACAAATTAATTAAAATACTTAATGAAACTTTGAGCAGAAAACCTGACCCTACGTCTAAAACAAGTAAAAATACATATAAACATATCAGTCATCATTGGAACAAAAACCTTTCATCAGTGTGAACCAAATGTCTGTGTTTAGCCTAGAAATCACATGATGAAATCCTCACCCCCTAATGGGATGGTTTTAGGAGAGAATTAGATTATGTGGTAGGCCTCATTAGCGCTCTTCTAAAAGGGACTTTAGAGACCTCTAGCTCTTGTCAATTTGTAAGGATCTAAGGTGGCCATGTGCAAATGTGAAAGAAGGCTCTCACAGGCACAGGATCTGTCGGCTGCTTGACCTTGGACTTTGCAGTCCAAGAGCTGAAAAATGAATGTTGTCCGAGCCATGGACTCTGGTAGTTACAGCAGGTCAAGCTAAGATGGGCATATTCACTATTTGATATGGCAGCGATCAGAGCACCACCGACAACTCCAAAATCTTTTAACTTTGGGAGAATTGAACTATTATTTACTTAATTTTTTGTTTGTTTATACTTTCTGGTTAAAAACTCTGGAAGCACGATTACAGTGATGTCACGGGCTACAGATTGATTTCCAACCAATATCAACAAATAACTTTGGTATTTAGACCATAATTACTTAGAGGGTATGACAGTTTTAATGGGAACGCCCTGCACAGGCTCCAGGTACTGGAACATTTTCTCCCCAGTTGCTGGTGCTGTTTGGGGAGGTTTTTAGGCGGTGGGGCCTTGATGGAGGAAGTATGTCCCTGGAGGCATACTTCCTGTGCCTTCTTGAAGTTCTGATTGCCGGGCTTTCTGCTCTGGCCACCTCTGCTGCTTTGCTTCCCCTGCCATTATGATCTCTAATCCCTCTGGAACCATAAATCAGATAAACTCTTCCTCCTATAAGCTACCTTGGTCATGGTGTTTTATCACAGCAACAGAAAACTAACTAATACAGAGGGAATTTGCTTTTCAAGGCTTCCTGAATTTCTATTAGCAAGGTCAGCTATTGATTATAAAATATATTAGCTAGAGTTCAATCATTTTAATGGTGTAATCAATGAAGTTTTTTCTCTTATTTCTTTCCTTCCTTCCTTTTTTCTTAAAAGTGAGACAAGGCCATTAGGCTGGAACTGACTTTATAGTCAAAAGTGACCTTAAATTTCGGATTCACCTGCCTCCACCTCCCTGTGTTATGTCACTACATTTGATTTTCGGCAGTGCTGGGAATCAAACCCAGGGCTCTGTGCATGCAGGCAAGCAAGCACTGTGGCCCCTGAGCTACATTTTAATTGTTTTATTTCATTAAATTTAAACTTTCTGATTTTTATAACTTACTGTAATTAGCTGTTAATCAAAAGTGATAAAGTATCTTCAAATAACTTCAGAATACTTTGATCAATAAACATCTAAAATATTCTCCTAATGGGAAACCATGTAGTTCAAATTTCTTGCCAATTAATTGTTAACTAGGGAAACTAAGGCTTATTGGTAACCAAAATTCCACAGGTAAAGGTCAGTGATCTGTTTTCATTCTTAGGATGAAAATCAGTTTAAAAAATTCTTTACCTGGGGTTCTTCTTCTTCTATCCCTATGATTTATAGGTTTGGGCTTTTTACAGTGCCTCAGAGGTCTTGTATATTCTGTTCCTGGTTTATTTTAAATTTGGCATGTTCTTAGAATGAGTGATCCATATTTCCAACTTTGTCTAGAAGATATGATATTCTCTGTTCTATTTCCACCCAAGCACCAAAGAATGTGGAGGAAGATTCCTGACACACACACACACACACACACACACACACACACACACACACACACTACTACTCTTCATTCCTTCTTCACAGTTTCAGTTACCCATAGTCATATATATATATAATTTGGCATGGGGTAGTAGGGGGTACAGATGGGAGAGGGGATCTAAATCAATCGAAATATATTGTATGAAATTTACAAACACTCATCAAAATTTCTTTAGATTCAGTCTGGGAGAGGAATTTCACATCAAAAGCATGTGTCAAGTATTTTGAGATTTTATTTTTAATTTATATATGTGTAAGAGAGAGAGGGAGAGAGCGAGAAAGAGAGAGAGTGGCATGGACTAAGTAGGCAAGTGTGGAGGCCAGAGGTCAACATCAGATGTCTTCCTTGATCACTCTCCATTGTATTTTTGAGGCAGGATCTCACAGTGAACCAGAAGCTCACCATGTATGTGGTACTCGCTGGTAGGTAAATCCCCAGTATCACTGTGTTAGAGCTTTCTTGCTGTGGGGTTATAGGAAGGAGCCGCTTTGCTTGCCTTTTACATGGATTCTTAGGTTCTGAAGTCAGGTTCTCATGATTGTGCAACAGGCATTTTACCTTTAAAGTCATCTCTGCAGCCGTTGAGAAATTTTAAAATCATCCAAGCTTACAGAAACGTTCTGGTTTTATACCAGTGAATAAAGATCTGATGTTAATTGACAAATGTAATCTTGCTGCCTTTGCACCTGAGCCTCACCGTGATGACATCCCATTGTACAGCCTGGTGTAATTTTTCTTTTTAACAGATTCTCTAATACTGTAATCCAGGCTATGCAACTTACTATGTAGCTCAGAATGACCTCAAATTTGTAGCAAGCCTCTTGTTTCAGCCTCCCACGTGCTGGGATTACCGGTGTGTGCCGTCATGCCCTGGTGAAACCTGCTTTTTGCTGTTAACTCAATCTATGTCAGTGTAGAGCTGATATCATAATGGAAGATAACGTCCCATAAGAAATCCTCCAGAGTTGTTTGCAGAATCCCCTGGTGTGCTGATTAAACTAAACGACATAGGGATGCTATAAAATGAATCTTGTTCTCGGGTTATAAATTGCTCTATAATGTTTTTATGGTATTTATAGGGTCATAATATCTTTCTGTTATTTTTAGGGCTTTTTAAAGTCTGTAAGGGGGATTGAAATAAATTCATAAAGTTTATAATATTAAAACTTACATGATTTTCATTTTGGAAAATAATGTTAATATTTTACTGTCATATTCTTAATAAATAAAAAATAAATCCTAATGTTTTTGTTTTCCATTAGCAATATGTATGTCTAATGAGGCTTCATGTAAACGACAAACACAGAGAAATATCAGCCAGTTTGTTTTTGTAGGTATTGACATCACTTAAGTAGACTTCTGCAGTGAAAATTAGATTGTCTTCGTTGGAATTCAGGGAGCATACTGTATAATTTCTTCTTAGTTGATATTGAAGAACTGAAAATCATAGCAAACTCCCCTGGTAGGAGCTGAACTCAGAATCATCATATGACCTGCCTAGGGGTTCTTATAAGCCATGGGTAAAAATGTCATTCCAAAGACACCTACACAGTGTTCAGCCCCTCATTCCTTTTTCAGTTTCAGTTACCCATGGTCAACTGTGGTCTGAAAATATTATATAGAAAATTTCAGAAATAAACAACTCTTAAGTTTTAAATTGTGCACCACTGAACACAAGCACTCGTGTTCCTCGAGAGCTGACTTGGTAACAAGATGGCTGTTGAATGACTGCTAGTCTGGCAGCTTGCACAGAACAGCTATGCTGAGCCAGAGGGATGATTTAAATTCCCGGCAGGATGGAGAGTCCTGGAGTTACACCATATAGTTTATTTTACTATATGGTGTAATCTTTTGTTTCCAGGACCATGGTGAATAAAGCATCAAGAGATTAAGTTGAGCATAAGAAGAAGTGATGCACAAGATGTAGGAGTTATCATGGGATAGTACAGAATTTGTTTCACAGAAAACTTACTTTTTATGTAAGAGTTACTCTAAAATCGCAGAGAAAAAAAATTGGTATTATAAATACATAAAGAGTAAGATAGTTGTTTCTTACAATTGCTGAGTGTGCATCAGACACAGTTGTGTGTGCAATACTTTTACACAACTAGAGGTGCAGTAGATTTGTTTAGACCAGCAACACTACAACAGGTCAGCATGCTGTGCTATATGATAACAGATATGATGTGAGTAGGAATTCTAAGTTTCATTATACTCTGACAAGACCACTGTCCTTCATGTTGTTTATCATTGATTAAAATGTCCTTAGTTGGCTCCTTACTATACTTGTAAATATTCAGAAAACTGAAAGGAGAAGTTGACAAACAGGCATTCAAAGTGGGGGGGTTTAAAACATCAAGTATTAGTAATTTCAGAATACCAGATAACAGTTCAATAATTTTACAGTAATAAACAAATTATGAATAAATAATTTTGTTTTTACACATACATGCATGTGTGTATGTACATATACATTTACAAAATAATGGCAACATTTACATTTTTCCAGCTTATCTAAAACTATCATAATATACCACATCCCAGGCCACAAGCTTCAAGAAACTTTGAAGGCTTTAAATTACTGATGTTTTCCAATCAATGTAAGATGACTTAGTTATAAAAAGTTAATTTAAGAAGTTCCAAGCTGTGCATAATAGCAATAAGCCCATAATCCTGTCATTCAGGAGGCTGAGGAAGGAGGATCAAGAGTTTGAGGCCATCAAGACAAAGACAAAGAAAAGATGAAGAAGAATAAAAATAAAAAAATAAAAAGAAGTCAATAGGGGCTGGAGAAATGGCTCAGTGATTAAGAGCATGGCTGCTCTTGCAGAGGACCTAGGTTCAGTTCCCAGCACCCAAATCACAGCTAACAACCATCTATAACTCCAGTTCCAGGGAATCTGACACCCTCTCCTGATCTCCATGGGCATTGCATGACATGGGTACACTTACATACATGCAGGCAGTACACTCATACACATTAAATAAAAATAATAAAATATTAAAAAAAGAAGTTAATGAAATTTAGACAATATTGTAAACTGAATAGTTGTCAGACTGAACTATATCAGGCTTTAAAGGTGTAGAAAATGCTGTACTTAAAGTTTATTCACAATTATTAGGATCAAAGAAGACTGATGAGTTAAGAGTCCACTTAGATTAAAAGAAGAACTGCAAAATAAAGTGAAAGAAAGTAGAAGAAAAGAAGTAGTAGGTAAATATGAGAGCAGAAGTTCATGAGGCTGAAAAACATGAAATGTGGATCAGAGACATAATATGAAACAGGAAACAATAAAATTTCTAAAAAAAATGGTGTGAGAGAAAACACAGTCAATGCTATGGCGGTGTCATTGGGTTTGCCAATGGGTTTTTAGATCCCACACAAAAATTATGGTCTCTGTATTAGAAAACTAGTAATTTAGATTTCATTAAAGTGAAAATCTTCTTGCCTGTGAACAATACTCTTAAAATAGTGAGAGGACAAGTCAGACCATGAGAAAATATTTTCAAAACTTATATATGATAATATGTGCATCCAAAAAGTAAACAACTCCTGAATACAATAACAATAAAAATAAACAGCTCAATTGAAAAGTAAGCAAAATATCTGACCAGACAATTAGAGTAAACAGATAGCAGGTAACCATATGAAAAGTTGTATCATATGTGTCACCATAGAATTATAAATTAAAGCAAAATACTAGTGCACACTATTATAATGGCTAAAATCCAAAACACTGACAGCATCAAATGTTGGCAACGGGTTCAAATCACTCATCCTGGTAAGAATGCAAATTGAGACATCCACTACTGAAGGGAGCTTAGAGGCTTCCAATAAAGTTAAACATTTCTATAACATACAAATCAGCAATCATATGCCTACACATGTATACAGAAAAATAAAAGGTCTACACCAAAACCCGGATGCATGTTCACAGCAGCTCTATTAATAATAACCGAACTTAAAAGCAATCAAGATATCCTTCAATAAGTGAATAAACAAACTGTGATACATACAGATAATGAGACATTACTCAGAAAAATACTACAAGAAGAAATAACCATCTGTCATGTCTCCCCAAAATGAAGGAACCCTAAAAGCATATTATTTAAGAAAAGAAGTCACAAAGGACACATTGTATGATTCCAAGTACATGGCATTCTGGAAAAGATGAAACTGTTGCTATGTTGAAAAGATCAGTAATTTCTTGGAGTTGTACAAGAGGGGATGAATATGGAAGACAGGAGATTTTGAGTCAATGAAACTGGTATGTATCATATTGTAATGAATATCTGACATTATGAATTTGTCAAAACTCAAAGACTTGTAAAAGACTGAGTAAAGCCTAATGTAAACTATGGACTTCAGTTAATAATGTATTAATATTGCCTCATCACCTGTAACTAATATATTACACTAATGCAAGATGTTACTGGAAAAAATAGATTGAAAAGACAGGTAGAAAGTGATGGGAACTCTGTACTTTCTTCCAATTTTTTTCTGTAAAACTAAAGCTGTTTAAAAATAAAGCACATTATTTTTTTAAAAAAATATTTCATTTATTATTTTGATTTTATGTATATGAGATTATTGTCTTCCTTCTTTTAAGTGCACCCATGTTGTTCAGTACTGCAGTTGTCAGAGGGTGTCAGATCCCCCTAGAACTGCAGTTATAGATGATGCTTAGCTGCCATGTGGGTGCTGGAGAATGAACCTGGGTCCTCTGCAAGGGCAGCCTGTGCTTTTAACCACTGAGCCATCTCTCCAGACCCTACATTATTTATTTTTAATGGTATAGTCATGGTTTAAGAAAAAGAGCAAAATGGATATTTTTTGAAAAATGAACTATTATAGTCTTGTCAATATTGACCTTAGAAAAATAAAATAAATAACTAGCATTGAAACTCAAAACACATATTTCAATAGAGGTTGTACAGATATTAAAATATAAAGACATAAAAATTATGCCATTTAAATTAACATTTCTCATGATTTGGTCAAAGTCCTGGAAATGTACTTGAGAAAAAAGTAGTATAAAATCCAAATAATTGCATATGTTTTAACAAAATTGACTTAGAAACTTTCCCATGAAATGATCTCTAGGCCCAGCTAAATGATGCAATGAATGCTTCAATTTAACAAACTATATCAGTATTTTATAGTCCTCTTTACAGTTGTTTTAATAACACAAATTAATATAGTTTACTACATATAGTTAATATGCATAGAGTTGCTAAAAGGAAAAGTTATAGGGTCATCTCAATATGTGCTGAAAAGTCGAAATCAACTAATTTAGGATGAAAACACTTGGCACATCAGAATAGATGTGAATTCCTTTAATCTGGTAAAGCAGCCATAGAAATTCATAGCAAACATCATACACTTAACGAAGAAATATAAAATGTTCTCCCCAAGAGGGTGGGAGAAACATGGATGGATGGCAACTCCCCCCTCATTGAGTCATCACAGTACTGCAAATCTTAGATCTTACAATAAGCAAGGATAAAGGTAGCAAAAGTAGCAAGCACCTTAGGGTATGTCCCCCTGTAAATTGCCCATGCTCCAGGAGACGGCCCTACACCCATGTACATATAAGCAACACTAACTGAACTCAGTGGATCATAACAAAGTAAAAGGACATGAAGTAGAGGGGGGATGTAGGGGAATGCAACTCTGGGAAAGGAGAGGAGTGGGTATGATCAAAGTACATTGTATACATGGATGAAATCACCAAAGAATACAATAAATACATTAAACTTTTTAAAAAATTATTAGGTGGCTAGGGGAAAGTTGGTACTTTATATCTGAGGCAAAGTATATAATTAATTGTAAATGAGTTTTGGAAAAAAATGCCTTATACAAAATAGTAAAAGGATTAGCAAAGAATGAAGCTATTATTTTTCATAAACACGGTGGCACATGTAGAAAATTCAATAGAAGCTACTTTCTATAGGAGCAAACTTGAACTTAATGTTGTGGGTAACGGTCAACATATGAGCAATAATGGTAGAGAGTAGCAACTGAGATGAAAAGTGATGCTGGTAAGGATCCAGTTCCTAATCCAGATGCTGGATATAGAGTGTACCTACTTTTGACAATCTGTGTCTTTATAAAAAATTTGCCTCATGTAACTTTTGTGTCTAATCGTTTCATGAAACTTTTCTTTATATTACTCAATGAATGTTGAATTTTGACTATACAACATGAAAAATGTTCTGGAGGCTCCTTGTACAAAGATGGGATATACCTAACTCTGCCAAGCTATGTGAGAACCAGAAATAGGTGGAATTTTAATAACATGGAGAAAAAAAATCAGAGTGAGAAAGCAATAGAAACTCCACCCTTTCCTCTCTGAGCTGAGCAAAATTGACAGCTATGCTGACAAGATGGAAATCACAGTTCCTCTGTGATGAGATATCATCCATGGTACGATAGAGCACTGATATGATAATAGTATCTGTGTTGAAAAAAACCCATTGTTTACTCACTTCTGGACATGCCCAAATGTAAAAGTATGTGTGTCTTCTAGTTGAGAAAATGTCAGATATCTGTCACAGTGAAACAGCACCAACTGGCACGCATGGCCTGGGTATAGAAAACCAATGACTCAAGGCAGAACTAACCATCCATTTTTCTTAGGGGATCTTGAGCACACGAGTACTCACAATATAATCCCCCAAATTCCAACCATATAGGGGAAATACTCATTTGGGACTGATTACATATATGTTGATTAGATAGTCATGAAAGAAATTTTTATGCAAAAATGTATATGGTGGTTGAGTATGCAGGAGTGTTCACGTGTGTGTTTGTGCACATGTATGTGCATGCATATATCAGGAATTTTTCTTGATTGTTTCCCCACCTTATTTATTTTGAGACAGGATCTCCTAGTCAAACTTTGAGCTCACTGATATGTCTAGCCTAGATGACCAGCTTGCTCTAAGGATCTCCTGTCTCCAAAGTCTCCTCCTTTGGAAGTTGTAATTACAGGGGGCTGCCAGACTCACTTAACAATCCTCACTTAATCTGAGGATTCCAACTCCTGTGCTTTTGCTTGCACAGAAAGTGGGTTAACTGCTCAATCTTCTTCCCTGTCCAGATTGTACCTCCAAAATAAACTAAATATCTGAAACAGAAGAATTTGAGAGTAATGTCAGCATTTGCAAAAGTCAGAATTTGCAAGGACAACCTTTCTGCATCCTGTCTAAGGTAGAAACCTTCCTTGATCACCCATATTGGATTGACTAGATGAGGTGACTTTTATACAGATGAGCAAGTGCATGCCTTTATAAAGAAAAGCTGACTGGACCCTTCAGTTGAATTGACTGCTACATGCTGGGTGGGTAAGGGCTCTATTGTTGGACTTGATGAAAGGATGTGTACTCTTCCCAAAGGTCTCTGCTAACCTGCAGAGTGCTTTTACTCTCTGGACAGATTTAGCCTCTTAAGTACATGGCTTGGGAAATGAATGCACCTGGGAACCCAAATGTCATGTGTGACCTGTGCAAGACTTGTTTTGAGCATAGCCTCTCTCACTATACCCAGCTATCCAGCCTGAGTGTGCTTTGTTATAATAATGAAATATACTCGCTATCTTTGGCAGTATTTATGGTGATCTCTGACTGTAAGATCCTCTTGCTTGATGTTTTCCATATATAATGACACATCTTAGTAGATTGGTGAAAAAAATATAATCTGTAGACTCATCCACAGTGTACACAGCATTGGGAATAAATTTTTCTCCTCCTCAGATGAGCAGCATCATGTTTACAAGGAAGTTTTAAAATATCTAAAGTATCAGTGGAACTGTATTTGGGATGCTTGAGTGGGCTTGCTTTATGTGAGAAGAGCCTCAGGATTTCAGACACAGCCAGAACCTTCTGCCATACAGGCCAGCTGTTGCATGATATCCTTTCTCATCTCCAGGTTGATATAACCTTGAAGATTTATATGAATTGATTCATTTCTAAAAGATTGCATACAGAAATATCACTTTAGTTTTGCAATAATGATTTAAAATATGTGTCTTAAAATGAGCAAGAAGCAGTCTACATTTTTCTTCATACAAAAATAAACACACAAGGTATTTTTTGGGAAACGTAATGATTCTGAATTATTTCTGATTAACAAAGAAAATGGTCATCTACTTAGTATTTGTGATTACATCACAGTACAATGGAGAAAAGTCACTAATGGGTACCTCTGAGGTCAGGATAAAGACTGTAGCCTTCAAATTTGTTTATTAATGAGCCCAGGACAGGGCTGTGCTTCTAGAATGTCAAGCTTTGTTAAGAGAATAAAATTTGAAGTACTGCTAAAACCTTAAACACCAGACCAAATATATCACCCCAATGTATAGTTCTGAAAATAAATAACCTTCTTTCAAATGTCTGAGATGCATTTGAAGAGGAACTTAATCAGAGAAACTGCCAGTCTTTCATCAAAGACAAGAGGAAAATGGAATATTCAAGATGCTGAAAAGAATTACTGCAAATATATGTGCACTTTTGGTCACTGCTTTTTGATGAACAAAATATTGTGCATAATAACTTGAGAATGTATTTAACATAAATTATATTTGCATGAATTATGTTTATTCATATGGTCAGATACATAATGGCTTGCTTGATAAATGGCTGATTAGTCTTTTAATCAGCCCAAGAGGGACCTGCTTCAAAAAACTCTCTCTTGGGGGCATCTGACTTTCTAGGTATTTTTCATTTGCCTTTAAATAATGAAATGGTACCAGATATGGGCACCCAAAATAGCATCATCCTTGTATCCAGTTTTCACTCTGGGCTTTACTCCCTCAGGGTGGAATGCCTGGAGAAATTTGATAAGGGTTCACAAAAAACTTCAAAGTTTCAAAAAGTACAGCTAAGTGGTCGATGGGAAACTCTGATAAAAGGAAGTATTTATAAACAGCATATTCAAGGGAGCCCTGATTTCTTGATTTGATTATGTGAAGAAAGCAAATTATTTCTGATGAGGATATGGAATTCCTGACAGTATCAGACCACTGCCTCTACCTGGCATCAAAAGGGCATGCTTAAATGTGAAATGAGCCTATTAAAAGGAAAAGAAAAGTTTTTCCTGTTGGTTAGGTAGTCTTCACATGTTGAAGTTAGCATGTCTAATTCATGTCTTGTCTCAGTAATCTCAGTTCTCATTGATCTTTCTTCAACTTGACTTCAACTGTTACATGTTGAAGAAATTTTCCTGAAGGCACTTCACACTACACTCACAGTCTGGTATGGCATGTTCTTCACCTGGACTGTTCCATGTCACTTACTTCACCATGTCAGGTGATGAGGCTTCTTAACCCTTAGGCTATTTTTGATTCCCTATGCTGTAAATCCATGGGTCTTAACACTATGGATCATTTTGTTCCCTGTGATACTAAATAGAGTACTTGTTCCTTATAGATATTCAATCAATGGTGCATAAAAGAACAAAGTTCCTATGGGGAAATTTGCTTCCATTAATACTAATTCAAGTACCTCTACTGTTCACTATGTTTGAACTTCAGTATCTGCTGGCCACTTTTCTTGCCATTATTATAAACTCTTCAGAAAACAGGTTAGATTGTGAAAAATAAATAAGAATATGGTATATATTTTAAACCCCATGAAATATAATATTGAATGTTTTCAGGAAGAATTTCCTCAGGCCAATATAGGTTTATTGGAACTTTAGATCTGTGGCCAAGTGAGTGTTTAATATTACTCTTCTCCTGATTATGAAAATGTTTCGTTGTTACTAAAAAAATAGAAAAATTAATATAGATATGTGGTGGTTAATTATCGCATGGGAAGTTGGTAGAGTCAAGCCTGTAGAAAAGAATATAATAATTAAAATAGAGAAATTAAAACAACATAATTTTCACCTTTCTCTAAGTTATTAAGCAGGAATAGACAATTAGATCAAGTATTATATAATTAATTTTATGAATTATAGGGACATCGTTTCTCTTCTTTATTAAGAATGTTTCTTCATAATTTAAGTCCATTATGTTATAAATAATATACACTTTGTCTTTACAAAGATGAAAACATCTTAAAGGTCATAGAACGGTTTTTAATAAAAGGTAGATGGTTGACTCTTTTACTTTTTGATTGTGACTTTCTATTTTATCTATGGGTAGTTTACAGCTCTGGGAAAATATCTTTATGTAATAAATGTTAAAAAAAAAAAAACAGCAGTTCTATACAATGACGATTTCATTCTACTCAATGATACTTCAAAACTTGGTGAAACCTTGGTTTGGAGTTTTAATAGGCATTGTGCCTAAATAAGAGGGGTGTGTGCTTACATATACAGCCTTGGCCTAAATCCCTGCCATCTTCCAGAAGCTTTCAATGATACATTGAAAACAAAGTTTCATTTCCCAACGCTGGTGTCTTAAATACTTGACGAGAACTGTCTCTTACTTGCTATTTTCTGCTTTTGTAAAGTTTCTTTTTATTTAATTTACCTTATTCATTTGCTTTTTGCTCATATTACACAACAATGGAAGAGTTGGGAGTAGGAACATGAAGCACAGTCAGTCTTTCATAGCTCAAAGGTGCATTCATACAGTCATCACTTTACTGAGCTTGGCTGAAACCACTGGTTAGGCAGCTGTGAAAATGTAGGAAACCACTAACTGTGATTGACAGCCTAATTAAATTGGGGGTGGGGATAAAGGTTGGGTGCAGGGTCCAATATTGATAGATGATTTGCTTAAAATGGACCCCCCATTAACCCCACAGGACACTGCAAATTTAATAGCTGGATGAGGGATTTTATTTTCTTAGAAACAATTCATAATCTGTGTATTTCATTATATAGAGGAATTAGGTATAAGTTATATAAGTAGCATAATCAAACTGATTACTGGAGAATGACCACTCACACACACACACACACACACACACACACACACACACACACATAGATTTATGTACAAAATGAGGCACAGTTTAGTAAGTAATAAAAACTAAGTAGATTATTATTTGTCTTTTAAATTTCACATATTTGTACAGTTAGTTTTCTATTTTTAAACTATGATTCATAACTACTCAACATCAATATTTCTAAAATACAACTGGAAATTTCCTTATACTTAAGACCTTCATAACATTTCAAGGACTGACATGCTAATATTTCATGGCTTATTGATCTTGTATTTACAGAGCGCTCACACAGTTTTAGTAAATCTGTGCATGCACACATACTTTTGGACTTCTTTTCTGCATATATTAAAACTATGTGATGGGATAGGACCCTGTTTTTTTCTTTTTGCCTATGTGTACTTTCTATTCTTTCAAACAGAAGTTTTAGAAATATTCTGAAATTTCTTGAAAAAGCGCTCACTGTCCTTTAAGCTAAAGGTGAACAGCATATTCTAAAGTGCTCTTTCTCTTCCTCCTCTGTCCTCTGTCTGAGACAGGATCTTGGTCTGCATTTGAGACTATCTTTAAACTCACAATCTTCTTGCCTCAGCCTCCTGAGTAGTCTAATTTCAGGCACATCCCATCATACCCAGATTTAAAGCACTTAATCTATGAAGAAATCACTTACTCATAATTTTTAACAGTCAGTATTTTGAATCTCACAGAATTTATTGATACACGGGTGAAAGAACTGGGTGATTTAGGTATTTGTAGCTTTGTGAACAAAACTAAGACAATGAAAACAAAGGGGAGCTCAGGTGACCCTAGCCTACTTTATTATTCAGCCCACAGAGATGAACTTGGTGCCCCAATTTGCTATAATGAAAAATGAGAGCTAACTCATTATTGGAAGAAACCACTTGAGGCAAATGGACAATCACTGAAATATTAAGCTGATGTCAAAAAAATGCCAATTTTTAACATAATGAAATGCTGCATTTCTTTCATCTTCTTAGATATGTTACTTGTAATTTTATTATTGTTATATCCATTGTTCTAAAACAATATATCCTTAAATGTAGAATTCTTAATAGTCTAAAGGGACAGGTTAAAAGTAGTTACAGACTATTACCATTACTTGAAAGTAAATGTAGAGAAGAAAGGCTAATCAGGAAGGAAGGCAATATTTACAGATTTAGATTAAAATGCATCAGTAAAGAAAATAGGATGTGATGGGCTTGATAGACTTAGGCAATGATGGTACCCCTTGAGAGACAAAGAAAGGGTGTGAACAAAGATTAGTCATTTGTATGTGCTTAAAAACAACTTTATTTATAAAAAGCATCATGTTTGAGGAAACTCTTACTTCTTACAACATGCATTTCATTTGACTGTTTAAGAAATACCATAGACTACCTTAGTGACCTGGATAAACTCAGTATTGACTCAATAAAGTAAAAAAGATCAGATTCATATGTATTATGGATATTGTTTTTAAAAACCACATGAGAGACAACATCTCTACATAATTTCTTAATCAAGAATTTCAGAAAAAGTACAATTGCTATTTCATTTAACTGCATCCTGAATTTGAAAAGTATTTTTGAATGCAGAGAAACGTTTCACCATCTAGCCTAGCCGATTTAATTTTCACAGTAATTAAAAACATGTTTATGTCATATTTAAGAACTTTTACAGTAGCTCTGGGCTATTCCTGTCTTCAGTTGTCCAATATATAACCACTAGATACCTATGGCTCTTTAAAATTCTCTCTCTTTGTCCTCTCTCTCTGTCGTGTGTGTGTGTGTGTGTGTGTGTGTGTGTGTCTGTGTGTGTGTATGTGTGTGTGTTTTGAGACAGAGTCTCACTATGTAGCCCCAGCTGGCCTGAAAATCACTGTGTAACCATTTCAGGCTGGCCTCGATCTCATAGTGATCCACCTGCCTCTGCCTCCCGAATGTTGGGATTAATATATGTGGTCCACCATGCCTGGTGCTAAACTAAATTTTAAGGTACAAAATTAAAGTATACTAAGTTGCTTAGTCACACAAATCATATTTCAAGTGCTTAGTAGCTACATAGCATTTGTGATTCTGCATTGTACTACATTCTACAAACAGGACTGAAGAGAATAAACTGGGGAGAATGTAGGAATGTCTCACAATATGAACAGAATCTGGATGAAAGACTTATTTAACCTTGCATCAAAAAAGCTACTATTTATAATGCAAATAAGATCACTGAGCCATGTGCTCTTGTGACCTGGGCTCCTGACCTTGATTCCTCAGATCCTGACTTTGCCCTCAACCCAAGATTGTGAATGAATGTGGGTGTGTTTTAATTAACATAGCAAAGCACTGGAAACAGGCATATTCATCAACAGAATTAGTCAGAATTGAGAAATATGCTTGATGCTGTGTGTGTTTATGCCTAGATAGTTTATGCCTAGAAAGAAAAGGGCAAATTTTTCTAAGTGTGGGTCCAAGCTTGTGATTCTCCAACTCATGCTGGAGAGACTATATGCATAAAAGTATGAGCAAAGCCTGGCTCTGGAGCACAGCTCCAGGAGACATCAGAAGGAGCAGGCTACTTTTAAAACTAAGGATGAGAGTCAGGCTGATTCTTTATTCAGGTATAACTGTAATTGGCTCAGTAATGCTCCAAGAGAACACATAGCAAAAGTCTGTATCAGCAACTAAGGAGAAACCCTATGCAGAGCTGGGTCCATACTCACTGTGCTATGTCAGAGCAAGATCTATGCATGGAGACATAAAGTCCCCTCCCTGGGGTCACATATGCAGCTCAGAAATTAAGCACTTTACAAACTAGTATTATGTAGCTTCAACCCAAAATATAAGCGATCATAGTTCATTGCAAAGTGATTCGATACAACTATTACTGGTATCATTTCCTCATGATTTCTATACTAGCAAAAGTTACAGCATTGCTACTAACTTAGTCTAATTTAAAGATGATTGGACACAGTCTCCCAAAAATATTTTGATACTGATTTTCAAATAAATGTTTAAGGATCAACTGGATTGATCAATACGGAATAATAGCGAAAGCACAACATTTTTGTCATTTATAAACCTAATTAAGTTAGGCAATTAGAGTGCACATGCTGTAACAGTTCAGTTGATAGTGACAGTTACCTGGTTTCTATACATAAAGCATTCTTTCTCAGTTCAATAGAATTTAACTTACTCTATTTTAGATTAGAAAATATTAGGTAAAAATTGAAATTTTTAGTAGGTATTAGCATATCTAAAAAGATGATTACTGGATTACTTTGAGCATAAAAATCATTTTGAGATAAGATATTGTATTGATTCTAAAAAGACTTGAAAGAACAAGAGTACCAAATTAACCTTGAAGGTTTATTTTGCTGTTCTTGTTACTGAGATTTATAATTCTACAAGCTCCCTAGAAAATATAGTGTATTGTCATATTATCATTTGTGAAAACATAGTAATTACACCTTCTTTCTTTACCCAACTGAATACACCCTTTGTGGCTGAAAAGAGAACATACAGGCCTGCCCTCTACCTGCTTCTTCCTCAGTATTCGTTGTCCATTTTCTTCCCCTCCAAACATAAATACCAGTCCTTACCAAATTTTAGAATATGTTCACATTTTATTAACAAATAGAATGCTATTGTGAAATATAGCGTATTCTACTGTCAAAAGGTTTCAGTAAAAGAAGAGCCTTCAAAGTTCATAAATGGCTCTAACGCTCCTTTGCATACATCTGCATTAAAGAAATTCCACAGTTGGGTCTGTCTCAGTTACACCTGTCTCCTCTGGGAAGAGCTTGCAAAGTTAATACTGGGCCCCCCTAGGCAGCCTGCAGGCAGCCTGAGAAAAGACTGTATGGATGTAATCCTGTGAGGGCCTTTCTGGTCTTTGATCCATAGTTTGGAGAGTCAGGCTCAGGGAGCTGGAGGCTATGGGGTTTGCTGCAGAACATGTTAAAATGGCAAATATTCCTTTTAATATTTGACCAAGGTCATGGCTTAAATTTTTATGATAGACTTGCTTGTAGACAAAATTTCTTTGAGTTATATTTTTAATATTAGGGGAGAGAAAATGTCACAGAAATTGATATTGATAAGAATCAAAACTTCCTGAAATAAGTGAACTAAATGAATAATAAGCAAAATTTGTTCTGTAAATGGGATTTTTATTTTGTTTTGTTTTGCTTTGCTTTGTTTTCTGGGACAGCCTCACTCTGTAACTGAGGTCGGCCTTGAACTTGAGACCATCCTCAGTCCTCTTTACTCAATCTCTTAAAGGCTGGGGTGAGAGGTCTTAGCTACTACACTCAGTCCTAAATATATTTTTTCCCATCTGTAGCCATTTTATGCTCTGCCCTTCAGGTAGAAGAATAGGATATTAGAACCTTGCTACATAATGTGTTGTAACCTGGACATGTACCTGGTTAGCAACAAACATGTTTTTGTTAATGCTTCATTTAAAAAGAATGATTAACTTCTAGGTTAGTATGATAAAATAAACATTCAGGTATACTGTCTTTCTCTTTATTTGCTTTAAAGATAATAATATTGTAGCAATATGAGGGAAAAGAAAGTAGAAACTAAAGGGCACCAGCAGAAGACCAGAAAGTTCGAAGAACTGGGTAGAGAGGGAGTAGATGAAAGTGTGGACAACAGAAGACTGTAGGAGTACGCCACCGAAGATACCAGTACTATATTTCAACTCCTAGGGAGTTCAAGGGGCAAGGACGGGACATGGCACCTTCATCAGGGGACCAAAAATCCACAGGGGAGAAAAAGCAGGCTGGTGACCCATCCTCATACACTCTTCCTGAATTAGTGCATGCCTTCTTGCAAACATGGCTTTGAAGCAGGATCAAGTCTGAGAAGTGCCTTATTAGTTGACAGAAACCACTCGGAGAAAGCATCAAATGTGGGTGAGGCATGTGAACACTAAGTAATGGATACTATTAAGTCCCTGACCCAACTGCAGATTTCCATGTGAAGGAAGAGGCCGGAAAATTAACAGTCTATCCCTTGGAGTGTCACTGTCTGGCATTGGTGGTGAAGCGTTGTGCTCAATCATGAAGTAATGACTTAGTATGAAGCTTGTCTGTCGATACAGTCCCATTTAAGGGAGAAGCTGACTATTGAAGGAAACCTGCACAACTCTGAAGAGTATTCACTCCAGTCCCAGATCCTATTAACCAGCCTAGCCTTTACTCATACATTGAACCAACAACCAGAGATCTGAGCAGTTGAAAATCACCTGTATTTCAAAAATGTGAATAAGAAATACAACCCAGCACGTGAGACAAGATGATGTGAAGCCAGTTACACTAAAGCTGGAGAATATGAGAGTTTTTGAATTTGTTTATTGAAGCAAATTTAGTGGCTCCACAAAATAAAAGCAGACTGTCATTTTTGCTGAATGATTATCATTTATAGCAGTCAGTAGATAAGTGAAAATGCAAAATTTAAATCTAGTATTTGATATTTCTTCAAAGCATAAAAATTTGCTCCTTAATAATTAGTAGATGTGAAAAACATTACCATTGAAATCTACCTGGTGACTTTATATCCATGCTCAGATGCAAAGGAGCTCAGAAATTAACCAACTGTAACTAGTAATAATCAGATATATAGAGATTAGAAGCGCCTGTGCAAACATCTTAGTGTCAATAGCATTAAAAATGAATTTTTCTAAGCTGGGTGTGCTGGCACACTCCTTTAATCCCAGCACTCGGGAGGCAAAGGCAGGCGGATCTCTGTGAGTTGCAGGCCAAGGAACTCAGAAAGTAAGCGACTGTGACAGTAATAGTCATATATAGAGAGATTAGAAATGCATGTGAAAACGTCTCAATGTCAATTGCCTTAAAATGAATTTTTCTGTATGAAACTGTGTATTTTAACAACGAAATGGAGATCTTTTTTAAAGGTTAAAACCTCATTTTATTTTATGTCTTAAAGGGTTCATAATGAGTACAGTATTGTATAACTGTGTTAATTCAACTGTAAATCTAAAAATTTATAGGCAATCTTGAAACAGATGCATCTTAGCTCTGGAAATTGTTATTGAATATGTCAGTGCTGTTGTCATGAAATGCTTCTTCCAATTATATGGCTATTAAGTAAATAAATTTTAAAAATCTAGTATTTGAGTAATAAAGATAACTACTTGAGTAATAGGAGACGGGGGAAAAAAACAGAATCAGCAAACATTGGTGATGGTGAAAAATTACTAAATTCCTCATCTTTTATTACCCAGTCATAATATTTTGTCCACAGTAGGTAAGTCAAGAAACAGAAGCCATACATTCCATCTAAAAGGTATGCAGGAATTCAGAAAAAGCAGACAGTTGGGATGGGGGATTATATACTTTTTAAATTCAGTTTATATTTATTTATTTTCATTTTTACCTGAATTTTTTTTTTTTGAAAAATGCTTTGCTGGATGTATAATGGTTGATAGACTAGCAAATGGAATTGAAAAAAAAAATCTGTCAAAATATTACATAGTACTACAGTTTGGATTCTGAATGTTACCTAAAGGACATGTATTATGTTAAAAGCCCATGGTCACCAGGTTCTCACCCTTTTGGGAAATGCTGGAGTCTTTAAGAAGTGGGACTACCAGGAGGAAGTAAAGTCACTAAGGGTGTACCTTGAAGGAGAGACTGCCTCTCTCCCACCTGCCGCCTTTCTCTCCCTCTTCCCATTCTCTTTGTTCTCTCTCCCTCCTCTATATCTTCCTTCTTCCCTCCCTCAGGTCCTCTTTCTGCCATTCTCCCCTGGCTCTTCCTTTCCTCTCTCCTTCTGCTATTTTCCCTTTTTTCTTCTCTCCTTCAGGGTTCCCATGAGGTGATCAGCTTTGTCTACCAAGTGCCCCCATCATCATGTACTATACTGCCACAGATCCAAAGTACCAGGGAAAAGCAGAATGATTATGGACTGACATCTCTGAAAATGAGAGCCAAAGTAAACCTTCCCTACTTACAACCTGATTATTTTAGGCATATTATATTATATTATATTAATTATATATGATATGATATGATATGATATTATATGATATTATGTTACATTATATTATATTATATTAATTATGCCATACTGATGGGAACCTGGCTAGCACCTTATGAAATAACAAAATTCTTTTTTTAAAAATTATTTATTATTTTTATTTTACATGTATGTGTGTATTGCCTGCTTGTATGTGAGTATACCCATGTTGTGAAGCATGCACGGAAGTCAGAGGAGGGTGTTGGATTCCCCTGGAACTGGAGTTAACCCAAAGTTGTTAGCCATCATGTGGGTGCTGGGAATTGAACCTGAGTCCTCTGTAAAAGCAGCCAGAGTTCTTAACCACTAAGCCATCTCTCCAACCCTCACAAAATTCTTTCTTAACATGTCTAACTAACATAACGGTAAATGTACTTTGTGTTACGTTTCCAACTTTCTTGATAACATCCAGGATCCTTCAGTGGCTCTGTTGATTTGATCCCTTGGCTGGCCCTGTATCTCCTCTTGTCTCTGTTAACAGTCTCTGGTTCTGTGACCACTTCTAAAAACAATGGTCTCTACTCTCCTCCACCACTGCTTTTTTTTTTAATCCTTATTTTCTTCTAAAACCCATGCCACAGACTGACCCGCCTTTCTCCAATAGTCTTTCTCGTATAAGTAGACTGTAAATTCCTTGAGGTCAGAGACTGTCTTAATCTTGTTTTCCATGATAAGTTGTCTCACACATAGTAGGTATTCAATAAACATTTGTGGAATTGATCTATCAACTGTACTCTAATACCCTTAAGGCTATCTCCCTGCTTGCACATAGTATCATGTTGTGATTCTGTACTGCAGTCAGTTATTAGAGGTCTGAGAGATTCTAATTATTTAAAAATAATTTCTTTATGGACTCATGCCTCTGAACTAGGATTAAATAACTAGATTGCTCCTGTGAGTAGCAAGACAAACATAATTTACAAAATGCCTGGCGCTTTTATAATCACCGTCTCATTGATTCTTCCTAATAATTCAAAGTGAGATATTATTCCTAGTTTAAAGAATCTAAGGCTTTGAAATTTAATATATTGTTAAGAATCTGTGTGTGGAGGTAGACAAAATGTCTTGTGTCAGAAACGTCTTCAGAACCGCTTCTGCTGGCGAGATGACACATCAACCAACCAGTGTATATTAAACATGCTTAGATATCTTTTTAAACACATATCTAAAGCAATAACCTCCATCAGACTATTTGTGAATGGAAGGGAGTTCCATCAAGTCCCAAAGAGCAACACAGATAAGGAAAATGTAAATTAAATGGTAGGCTTCTCGAGGTCACAGAGTATTTTCTTTACTCAAAAAAAAAAAAACAAAAAAAGACACAAATTATGAAAGTGTTGCCTTTTGGGGCAGGAAGAGAAGAGCCATTTCTCATCATTTTGGAGCACTTTATATATAGTTACCGAGCTTTATGCATATATTATTTCGTTCCTTTAAAGTGATTTTTTTTTTTTTTGCCTTTTTGAAGCAGGGTCTCCCTGTAGCCCGAGCTGTCCAGGAACTCACTATGTAGACCAGGCTGGCCTTGAGCTCACAGAGATCCACCTGCCTCTGCTCCCAAGTGCTGGGACGACAGGCGTGTGCCACCACGCCAGGCTTAAAGTAATTTTTTAAAGTATCATTCCACAACGGAGCTGAGATGAAGTAGAAAAGGAAACTGAATTACTTAAATACTAAGGGCATTCAAAGTGAAGATACGACCTTAGAACCATCAGTAAGAGACTAAGAAAGATGCTTTCAGCTACCTCATACTCACTGAATTAGTAACTGATTTGAACTCTGAGAAACTGTCATATAACAAGTAAGAGGATGGTCTCCTCTTTCACACAGGGTTAAAAAATGCAACACATATTTTCCTCTGTATTCTTTTCCTGGAAATATATTGTTATAGCTCCTTGAAAATACTGGCTCTTGACCACTGAGCTAGCTCTCCAGCGCTAGTATTTTCTATATTATAAGATTTAAAGTGATTTTTTTTTTTTTTTGCCTTTTTGAAGCAGGGTCTCCCTGTAGCCCGAGCTGTCCAGGAACTCACTATGTAGACCAGGCTGGCCTTGAGCTCACAGAGATCCACCTGCCTCTGCTCCCAAGTGCTGGGACGACAGGCGTGTGCCACCACGCCAGGCTTAAAGTAATTTTTTAAAGTATCATTCCACAACGGAGCTGAGATGAAGTAGAAAAGGAAACTGAATTACTTAAATACTAAGGGCATTCAAAGTGAAGATACGACCTTAGAACCATCAGTAAGAGACTAAGAAAGATGCTTTCAGCTACCTCATACTCACTGAATTAGTAACTGATTTGAACTCTGAGAAACTGTCATATAACAAGTAAGAGGATGGTCTCCTCTTTCACACAGGGTTAAAAAATGCAACACATATTTTCCTCTGTATTCTTTTCCTGGAAATATATTGTTATAGCTCCTTGAAAATACTGGCAAAAGAAGCTGTATAACCTAAAATAAATAAGTCATAATTATTCTTTTTTTTACATTTTAAGAATTAATGCTTTTGTGGATGTATGTCTCTGTGCTGTTTCATTTGAAGAGTTAAAGTTGGAACTTAGTGAGAATAATTAAACATATACTATTTTAAAATAAGTTAAATAATTAGTACCTACTAAATTCAGCTTTAAATAGCAATAGTCAGCAGGCCTTACTAATGTCAGTGCTAGTAGTACTTTATTAGTCATGCTGCTTTTACTAACATGAAGTACATTTTATAAGAACACTTCAATAGCAAGAA
Organism: Nannospalax galili; assembly: GCF_000622305.1. Taxonomy (NCBI): domain Eukaryota; kingdom Metazoa; phylum Chordata; class Mammalia; order Rodentia; family Spalacidae; genus Nannospalax; species Nannospalax galili. Next base: position 1,540,353 of record NW_008334566.1, on the reverse strand, counting down.
ATTTTGTGTGAGCTCAAGAAAAATTGTTTGCAGTAAACAATTTGGTGTTAAAATACATTGAAGCCTTCCCCTCCAAAGCTCAGGGAATACTGTGGAAGAAAGGGAAGAAGGAATGGAAGAGCCAGAGACAGGAGGATGGACTGCGAAATGCCATCTTCTGGGCATGACACAGCCGTAGCAATCACTGACTCACAGCAGCTGTGGATGCCTGCACAGGGTGTGCACAAGAAGGGGCCTGTCAGCAGTCAGGGATGGATGAAGGAGGGCCTGAGGGGGCCCTACCTCTCACTGATGAACTATTTGCCTCTGATAAGTTCAGGGAGATAGGATAAGTTCATTGCCTTCAGCTGGGTACCCACTGGTGACTCTACTAGGCTTAGCTGATAGTTCCAACAAAATGGTCACACGATGACCCTGGTTAAACTAAGCAGGTCACAAAATAAACCCAAAAGTCAAGATATGTGGAAAGGGATTGCTAGGGAGGAGCAGAGGTGGGAGGTTGGTGGAGGGAGAGGGCCTGCTAGGGATGAGAGAGTTATAAGAGATGGTGAGCGAGCGAAGAGAGTGATTTGATTGCATTATGTACATGCATGAAACTGTCAAAGAACAAATATAGTTAATAAAAAAGGCCAAAAGGACAAAATCATAAATTTGAGCATTAGATGGAAAATTAAGACTATGAACTACAGTTAGAGCGTAAGAGAAAAAATGCTGCACAAATCAAAGCATCTGATAAGATGCTGCTGCATTTCACCACTTCTGAATTAAGAAACAGAAGCCATGTCCTTTCGGATAGCACCTGGAAGCTCTTTATTTAAAGATGAATAATTTTAAAAAGTTAAATAAAATCAAAGAAATGGTTCAGCAGTAACACTATGACAAGTCAATATTAAGTGTCTTATAAGATGCAAATATTGTTAAAATATATGTGCATATTTAATGCACAAGCTAAAGTCATCAAGCATTTCATAAAGTGTCATTTAATTTAACAAATGATAATAAGGTATTTATAAATGGAATTTTAATCAAAAAATAAACACTGCTAAAAATACCTCCAATAACTCACATTACAGTAAATCTCTTTTATCCTTTTTATATCCAACAAATAATGTTTTTACTACT
>NW_008334566.1:1486423-1539025 GCF_000622305.1 Nannospalax galili | reverse complement strand
ATAGTACATATCAGAGACTAAGTGATATAAAACTGCTTTTTACCTCATAGTATTAAGCAAGCCTTCTTACAGAGCAAAAATTTTGTGCTTCTTAAACTTTTAATTATTGTATTAAACATTATAGCAAATCATAAGGATCATAAATATTTTTCTAAATTATTACTGCATTTGTACAGTATCATAGCAAACTAACACATTCATTCAAATATACATTTATTTTAAAATAATATATTAGATACTTTTTAATAGATATGCTTTATAAATATGTTGTTAAACCTTTATAAATGTGTTGTTAAACCTAAAGTAAATTAACTGAAGATCTTGCTAAAATGCAGCTTATGATTCAGCATGTTCATGGGGGCGGCATGAATCTATATTCTAACAAATCCCAAGGTTTGGGATAGCTCACAAAACACACATTGCATAGAAATTCTCTGGAATAAATACTTCTTGATTTGACTAATCCTGAACTGGAGCAATTGGCAGAAATACACATTTTATGACCTACTCACTAAATAAAAAATATCTAATTTGGGGGTATGTAGAGATATGTATCAGAGACATGTAGCTCAGAAGGCTATTAAAGTTTGGGAAACACTAATTTAAAGATGGACAAATTAGTAAAAGCTCCATCATTTTTAATGTACTATTATTTAAAAAGTATCTATTTGAGAAAATTTTCTTGGCTCATTAGACAAAAAACTACCTTTAGATGATTCAGAGAACAAACATTTTCTTGCTTTCCTTTTTTTTGGGGGGGTGGAGTGAATACTACCTACTATTGTGCTTTCCCTCAAAAGTACACGTCCTTCATCAATCTGTGAAGAAATATTTAGATTAAGCATTATGACTAACAAAAGGAAAGAAAATTTCACAGAAGCACAATAAAATGCCCCATTTTAAAAAAACCTACCATGGGGGCTGGAGAGATAGCACCCGGTTAAGAACACTGTTCTTGCAGAAGACCCAGGTTTGAATCCCAGCACCCACATGGCAGCTAGCAACCGTCTATAACTCCAGTTCCAGGAATCTGACAGCCTCTTCTGTCCTCTGTGGGCATTGCACGACACGGGTGCACTTACTTACATAGAGGTAATACATGCATATACATAAAATAAAAATAATAAATAAAATATTTTAAAAAAATACCTGCTACATGCAGGACACTGTTTTAGAAAGCATAATGTAGCACAGGAAATGAGTTGACTTGAGCCCCAGGTGGTTCTAACACAGCAAAGCAACGAGGGAAGGTGAAGTGAGTTTCCTTCCGTGCAGATTTTCTGGTAACAAGGTAAAAGTATTCAGCCAGAACATAATGGGGGACTCAAGACATTCTACCGCTTCACAGAGAGGGACTGGGCCAAGGCACAGAGGTGGAAAAGCAGTAGACTTATTTACAGAAGAGTAAATACTCAGTTATTAAGAGTTGATTAAAATAGTAACCAGCAAGACATGTGACAGGAGGGGAGATTTTAGAAATATAGCAAAGACTTAAATGCCAAATAGATCTTTCAAGAGGCAAGATAGAGAAGTTTTAATGAGAATAAAATGTTGGTTCAAGACAGAGAAGGAAATATAAACTGATAGGAAAAACATAGGCAGCGTGGGTCAGCATACATTCTTTTAAATCATCAAAGTAATGAGAGCATGAATTGGATCATTGCCTAGGAACTGTCAAATCCTTTTTTGTTCCTTTTTAAAGTGGGTGGGACTAAAATTTCCTGGTTTACAAAAGGTAGAGAACACAAGAAAAATAAGATCATTCAAACATACAAACATTGCTCTGATTTTTTTCAGAGAGATTAAAAAAAAAATCATGTTTTTTGATTTACTTTTGGTAGTACTAGGAAGTGGAACCTGGGGCCTCACACACACTATCTACCCATAGATAGAGGTATGCATGTGTGCATGTCCAGACCTTGTGATGGGGTATTAAAAATAACAATTGTATAAACTATTAGAAAATGCTGTAGATGATATGGCATAAAGGAAGGGCTCTAGAGTTAGACACATCTGAATTTTATCATGGCTCAGCCATCGACTGACTTGTGACACTAGACAGATCATTTTATTTTGCAGGTGTGCTGTTTTCTCAAGAAAAAAAACATAGGCTTAAATGGGTCCAGAAAACTTTGCTGCTGGGGGCAGCCACTTCTCAGAGTGGCTTCCACAGCAAAGGCATGGAGCTCTTAGTCTCAAAAAACCTGACACACTTGCTCCTTTGACCAAAACCCAAGTGATGGGGAAAACAGAAACACAGTTGTATTCAGTTTGAAAGGCTTCAGCAAATTTGCTTAGGAAGATATGGAGTGGGGGTGGGGAAGGGGATTCTAGCTAAAAGGCCAGAATGAATTATTTGCACTAAAAATCATGTAGAAACTACTGGTTCTCAATAGGAATATTTGGAAATATATACTCTGAAATGTAAATCAGCAACTCCTGAAATTCAATTACTTTAGGTTCACTCTGTGAAGAAGAAATATCTGTTATGAACAGGCCACGACTGCTCTGAGAGGGATAATTTATTGTTAGCAGCCATCAATTTCACTGTAAATATATTTTTTTCATGACATTCGTTGGGAAAGACAGACCAGTACAAATTTACTGAACAGAAGAACTGATTTTGACTACAGGACAATTACCTGGACATTACACAAAGAAAACCTGTATGTAGATAGATAGAAATAAGTCTGCGAGGCTCAGAAGTGTCAATCGTTCAAGGAAGCATATGGGTAAAAGAAAAATTTCACCTGTGTCTCCAAAGGCAAGGGCCTATTTGTGTCTTTTGTTTTTGTTTTTCTTATACTTCCATTCCAGTTTTATTAAACAACATAAGAGATAGCTTTTGGTTTCAGATTGCTAACATTCTTTTGCTGCTTGTATAGTAATTATGTAGCAATAAACCAGATTTAATCAGTTAAATATGCTTCTGAGGGCAGTTTCATGGGTTAGACTCGGGTTGCTCTTACCCTTTAGAACTGACAATACAATGGAAAAGAGATTATCATAATATTTCTGCTCATATTTTATTCCTGTTATAAGAACTGTTTTCATTAAAAGGTTTTCATAGAAAGGGAAAACTTTCATTTTATTAATTACCAAAAATTAACCAATTTCTTTAAAAGTTCAAATTCTTAATGTATTTAAATGCTTCATAAAATAATTAATATTCTTCAGAGTTACAGTCTAATATTTCTTAACTGTCGGAGGGAAAGGAAAGAACGCTCACGTTGTGACTGAGTTATTAGAATCTTTTATGAGAACATAGTTGTTAAGTTTTAACTCTAATGAGCAGCTATTCTCTCAGCTAATAATATCATCAAGTATAACAAATATGGAGAGAGGAAGCTGTCACATCTAGAGCATTTCAACAACCATGATCATATCCTTCCCCTTTTTCACATGACCCGTCACAGCTAGGAATTCATGAGAGTTGATATGACGTTCAACGTCAGGTGTCATGCCGCTGGGAGAATACAACAGTAGTCTTAGGTACTCTGATAGAGAGCAAATGATATGAAAGGAATAGCAATGCCACAGTGAGTTTGCTCATCATCAAATTTCTACCAACTGTGGATGACAGTGGGATTCTGCTTCTTCTTAAGGGATGAATTGTAGCTGGAGAGATAACAGAGTGGCTAAGAGCATTTTTGCTGCTTTTGCCAAGGACCAGGGTTTGATTCCCAGCACTAATATCAGGAAGCTCACAATGGCTCTAATTCCAGCTCCAGGGCACTCTTATCACCGCTTCTAGCCTCCAAGGGAACTTACATGCATGTGGTACATACATATGCATACACTCGGGCACACTCACATACACATACAATAAATAAATCTTAAAGAGGATGAATTATCTGTAATACTATATCTATCTGTATAGTCGATATCATCACTCTACACTCCTTTAGTTTCCTGTCTTGTTTCAAGTTTTTATCATCTACATTTTCATTTTCAATCTTTGTGAATGAGTCATACTAGGAGTAGTGTGTGTGTGTGTGTGTGTGTGTGTGTGTGTGTGTGTGTGTGTGTGTGTGTGTGTGTTCCTGTGTTAGTGTGGTCATGAACATGCCAATGTGGGTGGGTAGAGGTCAGAGATCAATACTATGTATCAGTCTTCACCTTCCTTATTTGAAACAAGGTCTCCTGTTTTTCATTGCTAGGTTAGGGGGCTACCAAGCATCAGGGTTCTTTTTTTTTCTACTTCCCTTCTCGCTGTGGAGCACTGCTATTACAGGACATGTCTAGCATTACCTGGGGTTGAGGAATTTGAACTCAGGTTTTCACACTTGCAGGGCAAGTGTTTTACATGCTGAGCCATCTCCCCAGCCCATGCTTTTGCATTTTAACCTCTTCATATGCAGTGTTACTCCTGCTCTCCAGACCTTCTTAGTTTTGCTTAAGTATTGATCCTATCTTCTTTCCTTTCATGAGCCTTTTTCTAAAACTAATATAGACTTATTTGTCATTTCTACAGACACCTTCTCAGTCACCACTCAAGTCACTACATTGTCTGTTGAAAATACTCTTGCCAAACCTACTGACTTTGTATTTTATTCCACAGTCATAACAATCACATTTTAGTTCGTGATAATGCTGACTGCTCTTTAAATTTCTTCTGGTGGTGGTGTCATGGCTTAGACATGAGAGAAGGATAAAGAGGTAGAACACAGATGATCTTTATGGAAGTGAAATAGTCCATACGATGCTACAATGGTAGATACTTGTAATTACGTCATTATCAAAAGCCACAGAATGAAAAACACTAAGAGTAAACCTGATGTCATCTAATGGACTGTGGGCGACATGATGTGTTAGTGTTCCTCATCAGTGATAACAGATCTAGTGGGGAACAAGAGTCTATGGGAGAATGGAATATATGAAAACCCTGTGTCTTCATTTCAGTAATTAGATTTGGCTGTGAATCTGAAAATTCTCAAAAAAAAAAAATATAGGGAGAAAAAAGGTTTTTAAAAAAAAGGACTCGCAATTAAAAAAATAGAAGCTTCCACAATACTGACGTGCATGTGTGCGTGCATGTCTCTCTCTCTGTGTGTGTGTGTGTGTGTGTGTGTGTGTGTGTGTATACGTGCACGCATGCTTTATTTTCATTTGACTATCGCCTTCTTGTTCTGGTTCTCTTTTTCTGAGATGGGTCTTGCTATTTTGCTGTGTAGTCTTAGTCTTGGCTATCCTGGTATTCACTGAGTATCCAGGCTAGCCTTGAACTTTCAGCAATTCTCCTACCTCAGCTTCCTGAATGTTGGGATGGCAGGTGTGTATCACTCCATCTGGTAGACTCACCTTCTTTACTGGCTCTTTCTTCGGTAATTGTTTTACAATTTCTCTGTGCCATCAGCCTTGTTATGTTTCTTTAAAAATGTGACTCTAATTTCCTGCATATGACACCACTTCAAAAAGTTCACCATGTCCGCTTTACCTCTACCTACTTAACACAAATATCCCAATTTTCAAATAAAAACATCACTTCCAGCTTCCTTCTGCCTCCCATCAAACCCGCTATTCTCTCGAGTGTTAATCACCAGGCTCACAATCACTTAGACATAAATAGCAAGATACAAACTTCCAGGAATCACAGTTTCTTCTATTGTGTTCTTCCTTAAGTTGATCTTACTTCTTTACATTTTCCTTTCCCCAGTTGAAATTATCACTGACTTTTTTTTTTTTTTAAGACAATGTCCTCTAAGCTGAACAAACAGACTGCAACATTGTATTTCCAAACTTTTACAACTTCTTCCCATTTCTCCCCAGGATATCTTTAAATAGGATGATCTGGTTCTGTTATATCACTTTCTTTGTTCAAAATTTTAGAAAATGTTTAAATTCATTAAAAAAGGCATTTACAATTTCAGATTTGGTACATTATTCTTAAAGACTATCCTAATGTCTTCCTTTTGAAGACTTTACTTCATAAAAAACCTCTCCCATCAACTTCTCCCCATTTCAACAGTAAAACAATGAAATATCTCTTTAGAGTTTCATAGATTTCTGAGTCCTAAATTATGCATCTTAGGTTCATAGTCTAAATTCTCATAGGTATGTGATGCTTATTATTTTGCTCTAAGGTTTGCTTGGTACTGCAAGTTATCCATACTTATATATACAAACTCAAACAAATATGAGTTGAAAGAAAAAATAAGGGGTCTGTGTTAGACTGCCTCCCACCATGTGGATTAGATAAGTACATATAAGACCAAAACGGAGGCTAATTGAGTTAGTGATAAAGGAGTTAAAGTGAGATACTAACTGAGTTGGATCTTCTATTATCTGCAGAGTTTACTAAGTAGTAGAAAATAAAAGGGGTAGTCTATAAAAAGATGGGAAAATGGAATATGGTATTTGTGTGAACAGAAATAGATCTGTGAGGGATCTAGTGTTTTGTGGAATAATAAGGTTGGGAAATAAGATGATACTAGTTTTTATTTGGGGGGTTGTATATGAGTATAATTTGTTAAAGCTTGATCCAGCAGGTACAAACATTCATTAAAAACTGCCACAAGTTAAGAAAAAGGGCAACAGGAATAGTCACTTATCTTATGATTGTATCAATAACAAAACAATGTGTGTTCAATTAACCATTGTGGACTGATCCTTCCAGACACTCTGCAGGACTTATCTTGAACTGTAAACTCCCTGGAGTTCTAATCCCTGTACTTCCTGTCATATCACTATGTAGTCAATTTAAAAGTGCTGTAAAGGTATTTTTCAGAACAACAGTTATATGCTGGGGATATGAATGTTTTATCTTCTCTGTCCAAACACCTATCCTTAGGATTGACAGATATAATTTATTTTATTTAAATATAAAATTTAGAGTATCATTTTACTAGTATCTTGGTATTTAAAGATTAGGTTGGCATAATAGACCCACTAATCACTTATCTTCAATGGATAAGACATAATTTTTAAGTGATGGATAGGAGAAAGACAACTTGGAAAGCTAGGGATTACTCAGCTTAAAAAAAAAAATCTCTCTAAAATTTTGAACTTCCTTGAATGTGTATTCTAAATAGGGGAAACATGATTGTAAGGAATTAAGACTTGAAATCACTGGACTTTTTTTATGCATTAGAAATTAAATTTCAAATGCCCTATATGCCTTTTAAAGTAAGCCCTTATAATCTAGCTGAAATTCTATGAATGCACACAAACAATGAACCAGAAGTAATTTCCATAATTTCATAATCATTCTAAAACATTTCTACCTTGAAGTCCTTAACTTGCTTTAAAAAGAACCCACAAGAACACTTTATTCTTTATCAGTAATGTGAGTTTCTTTGCACAAAATTTATTGTCAATATTTTAAAGAATATCAATTGAAAATATACGATTGTCATTTCATCTTAAAAGTTTTATGCTACATTATATGATTATTGTATAACCAAATTCTAACACCAATAATAATCTGTATGAAGTATATTGACTAAATATTAAAATAGCAGTATATATTTTTCAGGCTTAAATTTTAATATACATGAAGTCACATGTTGCTTAAAATAATCCTGCATACTAAAATTATGTGACAAAGTCTAGTTACTTATAAATACATTTTAGGCAACTATATTGCTAAATGGACTGTGTCAATGATAAAAAAATTCGTGTCATAATTTGTTAATCATATGCATAAAAATTATTTACCTAACGAAAATTAAAACTGTAAAAATTGTAATTTTAATAAGATAAGGAAAAATAAATTGTAAATCGAGCTCAATAAAAATACATGCACATTGTTTTGCGTAATTGATCATTTGGATGTGCATGTATATTTTTTGTGTGTGCACAAGCCATGAAGATTTTCACCAAGATGACTTGTTTTCTGCCACTTTCATTTATTAATATACTAAATTAAGATGACATGAAAGCATATAAGAGAAAGAAATACATATAATATATATAAAATACACATTTATTTAAGTGACATTAAAAAATACAGAAGAGTTAAAGGGAACTATTGAAAGTTAATGCAGATTACCTTTCATATGTGCAGAGATTATAACTAATAGTTTATTATAAAAAATTAAAATATGAAAGGCAAAAATACAGTGTGTACCTAATAGGCACATAAATTCATATTATTGCCACATACATATTCTAGTGTGTGTATCAATTTATTTGATGAAAAATATATTAACAACAACAAAACCCAATAACTAAATAAATAATCCTTTCATCACCCCTGATTTCTGCCTTACTAATGCTTTGGTGAATCATCAAGGGAAGTAAATTATTCATCATAAATTTCAAAGAGAAGCCTCCATTGAAAAAGCTCTGCTACTGGTGCTTCTTGGAGCCAACATCAAGAGGTTCACGGCATCTCAAATGTTGTGATAAAATAGAAGGTGAGAGGAAATCACTCAGAAGGAGGTGTCTAAGAATCAACTGAACTGAGGGACCTGAATCTCTGCCAAGTGACTTGTGTAAAGATTACTAGTATCTTGAATTATACTGGTAAAGAATAAGATTCACCAAGAAATTACATAAGAATATCTGCTAAGCCTTTAAAAAGAGAAACGTTTGCTCTGTTTTAGATGTGTGGAAGTGTTTGCTTCAGAAGTTTCTGGAAGGTTTTTGGTACTGGCATTAAACATGGTCATTATTCTATATATTTAAAACATTACCAAAAGACTGAAATGTGATGAAATATTCTGGTCTTTTTAATGTTTATTTCTTAATGAAGAACAAAAGGATAACCTTTAAAATAGTAAGTAGAAATCCATCAAAAATAAACAAGGAGAAACAATATTTTCAATATTGTTTACTTTTAATGCTTCATAATAAATTTAAATTTATCTTATACTTAAATACTAATGCAAATCAAATCTTGCAATGCAGGTTTAAAAGAAGGATGACCTAGGAAACAAAAATTATTTTGATATATTCCTTGGTTAACTTACTCCAACATGTGAGATAAAACAATGCATTATACTCACAAGTGGAATTCTAAAACTTCATATTACTCTTTTCCACATACCACAGATTAAAGAAGGCGATGTTAGGAATAATCTGTCATTGTCACCTGTAGTTCTTAACATGACAATATCTTCATGGACTGTTGCTGGATATAAAGAATTGAGAGGAAGATAATTTTCCCATTTTTCAAAAGCATGATTACTCCCAACTTCCAGGAGAATTTCGTATAGGTCTGTTGAAACGAGGGTCCATCTCTTCCAATCAGTTACCTTTCACTTGAAAATTAGGAGTTGGCTAGCACTGATTTTTGTGTGTGAAAAGTCATTCTTCAACTTAAAGAATATAAAGTCTTTCCTCTCACTGGCAAGCAATATTCATTTAGTTATCATGTAGAGTAAAATGCCAACAACTCTTGAAGAGCCAATGCTAAATAAATAATTCAGTTAGTTTCTAAATTAATTGTGTCTTTCATCAGAGCCAGAGTATATTGTTGCTACTAGAGTCTACATCTATTGCGCACTTACTGTGTGAGTCATCAGGCTGAGAACTTTTCAGGATTATCATATTTAATCCTCACTGCCACCCTATGAAGTAAATACTTTGGTTGGTTTAATCTTACAAATTGAGAGCACGAAGCTAAGAAAGGCTAAGTAATTTGCCCAATATTCGTTCGATCTAGCAACTCTAGAACCCATGGAATGGATTATTTGACCTTGAAAAAAGATTTTATTTAAACCTGAAAATAAAGATTCTGAAAAATCATAATAATCTCTATCAAAATGAAGCATTAGGAGGCAATCAAAATGGAGTAAAGGTCTGTAGGGGAAAGATCAAATTTGGTCCACATAACAATATGAATGGGAAATAACCCAGCTGGGCTACTGCCAGCCAAGATCATTTTTAGTTATAAACCCAACATAATTTGTTCATTGAAAGATCAATCTGACCCACTGCTATAGGCTTTAAAAACAAAATCCAAAAGATGAGATCTTGTGCATTTCAATATAATTGCCTTACCAGTTAGAGCTAACAGGCAGAGCCTTGTGTAAAACAGTTCCCATTGAGGTGTAAAAACCTGTAGGCTAGACTAACAATAAGATCATATGTAGGTAGGTGTTAATGAGGTCATTTGGGCAGATGAGGTTTCAACAAGGTATCATTATGGACTAGTGAACTTGGGGTACGTTCTTATCATAGGGAAGTGAAAGATGGAAATTAAATATCTTGATGGCAAAGAACTGAATAGCGGATAAGGATAGCAGGAATATATGTGGAAAAGAAAAAGCACCTATCCTAATACTAAGGTTTGAAAGAAAATCAAAACATGTTAAGACTATTTTTCTTTTAAATAAGAACTAAAGTAGACATCATTTGAAAAAATTTGAATGAGAGAAACAGGAAAGAGCAATCTTTGACTATGAAGTGCTCTTACTCTCATATTGTTGTTATTTAAAGGCAGAAGATGATAGGTTTTCTGAAAAAAATCAAAGTAATAAAAGATACTCTATTGTTACCCTTAAAATATTAAATATGCAACTCATGGACCCCCCCAAATGCTTAAGAACAGGCAGATACAATTTAAAATTACAATTTTCAGGTAGACATGATCTAAGTTGGTACAATTATTGACCAGTTTTGCAGTGAACTGATGAAAACACATGAATGAAATTTATTGTTTGATACATAAAAAAATAACTACTATTCAACAATGTGGTATTAAAGAGCTGCAATATTCAGGGAGTAGCTAATGCCTGATGGGTACTAATCATAAGCCAGAACATCAGAAACATCCATATGAGATTCATTTGTTTTGCATAATTTGAAGTAATTTTATAAAATTAATATATGGAGTGTGATAGGATAGTTTCAGTGTCTAATATCAAATATGTAATGTTATTGATCTATTTAAAGTAATTTAGGTTTTAATCTATGTTGGAAAATTGTGACTTTCCTGCTTGCAATATATTGTGTTTATCTTCGGCTTTGTTAACATAAGGAATTATTTCAAATCAAGAAGTTGTATAACATAGTAAAAGAATTGTACTTTGTCAATTTGAAATCCATTCCTGAGAAATCTAGCAAATATCACAATTTTTATTTGTAAAAGTTGAACCATGAACATAGTGTGTGATAGATATTAGACTAAACATTTGATAAGCATTGCTTAATGGCTCTAAAAGTGTTGAAAACTATTGTAATGATTCACAATTTAATATAAATGCCAATCATATAAGTGGCAAAGAAATGTGTCAGGCTTTAAATACTCCTCCCTGTCCTTTCTATAAGATTTCCTCTTTTGGCCCACCAATAATTCTACAAATGTTCTAGACTTAGTACCACTGCAAGATATGGATACTTTTAAAACTTAAAAGATACTAAAAGAAAGTCCTGTCCATCAAATAGAAATTATAAGCAGCATGTGTTTTAATATTTTTCTTGATTTCAAATTGCATTATGTAGCCAATTTTAGAGGAAATTTATATCTAAAGTAAGCGATTAAGGGAAATAAGCATCTATTTAATATTTAAGTAATGTTGCCCTTACGCTATAAAGCCAAGAAGCATCAAGTAGTCAAGTCACTCAGTGACCAGTGTGAAGTATAAAGCTTGGCACACTACAGGAATGGTGAACCCTTGGTACTCTACCGAGCTTTTGTCACCCACCAAGCAGCTATCAACAACTTATCTGACACTGCTTCTCTTTGAGTGACACATAGAGCCACACAAAACTTCTATTCATCCAGGCACTCTAGGTAGCCATGAACAGCTTGACATGCCTTAATAGACACTACAGTACTGAGAATAAACTTGGTCTTCAGATTCGGTCTTTCTCTTGAGTAATTCTATGGCACTGGGCATCAAATTTCTTTTTAAAATATTTCATTTAATTTTAATTATGTATATGTTTGAAGGGGATGTGTATGTGAGTTCATGTGCCCTTGGAGGCTAGAAGAAGGCAATGAATTACCTGGAGCTATAGTTATAGAAAGTTATGAGCTACCTGACTTGGGTGCTGGAAAAGAAACTCAGGTCTTCTAGAAGAGCAGTAAGTGCTCTTAATCAATGAGACATTTCTCTAGCCCCAACAATGTGTCAATACATTCTGAAAAAAATGTTATTGAAAATATAAAGATTTGATGTTATAGATTTCTGTTCAGTAGAATAGAGAACATTTAAAATGGTAGAATTCATTTTTAAAAGGAAAAAACACTATTAATATGAAAGCCAGTTCACTCTTCAGTGTAATGAAAACAAGTTTTTGGAATTCTTTTAAGAAAATTGTTAGCAAGGGCTGAAGAGATTGCCCAGCAGTTGAGAGAACTGCCTACTCTTATAGAGGACCCAGGTTCAATTCTGAGAATATACATGGCAGATAACAACTGTCTGTAATTTTGGTTCCAGGTGATTTCACAGTCTTCTGACCTCTGTGAGCATTGCATGGCACAGGAACGCTCACACATATGCAAGCAATACACTCATACACATTAAATAAAAATTAAAAATAAAATATTAAAGAAAAAATTGTTACCAATATAAAATACTGTCTCATTATGATTGCAGAATTTTTTCCTACAATTTTTATCATATCATTCGACTGTTTGTGTGTGTGTGTGTGTGTGTGTGTGTGCACTTGCATGCATGCCATGGGGTGGAGGCTGGGAACATGCAAGTAGAGGTCAGGGGACATGTTGTGGTAGTCAAGTCTCTCCTTCCACCTTGTGGGTCCCAGTGACAAAACGTAGGTCAGCCTTGGTGGCAGGTTCCTTCTGAGCCATCTGGCTGGTTCTTGATGTGGTGTTTTTTTAAAACAATGTATTTTAGATTAATCTTCTTTGTCAAGTTGAGGGTGCATTTATGTTTGAAATTTACCTTAAATGCATGCCCTTTAAAATATGAAAAAAAAAAACTTAGAAATTCAGAGTATTTCACTCTGTCACTTAAATTTAGCCAGACTAGTTCAATAAAAGTTACAGCCATTTTAATTTTTTTTAATTTTTTTTCACCAGATATTATAACAATGGAAACTCAAGAGGGCCAAACATTTTATGATTAAAATGAAGAACCCAACCTAGATGATCTAGATCATTTTAGATCACCATAACATTCCAAGTACAAAATTATTACCAATCCTTTGCATTCATTATTCTTATACTATGATATTGCTAGTTCTACTTATTGGTTTGCTTAGTACAGTAGTGAACATTTCTAAAACATCTTTTCATAAATAATAATTTATAATAACTGGAAATTATTTTTATAAAAATATTTTTAAATACGTATGCTATGAAGCCAGGCATTTCTTCTTCATTGGAAAGGAAAAATGCTGATTCTTTGTTTTTAAAGTCTTTATTCTATTTATTTCTAAAAATTATAATTTAGAGGTAGTGTATGTGAAATAGTAAAAGTAAATGTTGAGCAACTAAATTGAGGAATACTCTGATTTACTGTGACCAAATTAACCTATGAATTCATAAGTAACCAAGTAAAAATTCTATGTACTAAAGTATGTCATGTTACATATTTAAAGAATTCTGAAGAATGCAGGTAAAATCTATACTAATCAGAAAAAAAACATTGAAAATTCTTGAATGGACACTTCAGTATTACTGTTCATTCTCAAGGCTAACACGTATGTAAATTGGACCACGAAAACAATCTTCATTGAATTTTAAAGTTCAAGAGACAGAGGCAAGTTTTTCTCTCCCCCCATCCCATTTTTATATGCAAACTTGAAGAACAGGGAACAGAAATTTCTTACTAAAATATACGTTCAATCAATACATAGCCTGTATGCACTTATTTTCTGCATATCAGCACTCTCATCAAATTATTCTTAAAATTTCAAGAAAACTGTGTTGGTAAAGCAAACTTTATACAATTAAGGTGAACTTTCATGCCAGCAACTTAAAGATACTATGAACTGTATATCTGATGAAACAATTGAAGTGAGAACACAAAAGGTAAGACGAAGCCAACTAATTGCATCTATACCTTAGCATTATTCATCCCTTATGATCTCCATCAATGAAAGGGATTGGCTATAGGATATCATAGACAATCTGGAATTGGGCCCATGAGCTTGTGATTAGCAGTTGGATTTCTAGTTGCCCATTGTAACTTACTGCAAATGTGCTGTGAGGATGCCCATCACCAGGAGAGTGGCCACAGACACATAATTTTGTTTCTGGAAGCAATTCCTAGATTAAACAAAGAGAATCAGGAGTTGGCTTTTTTCCTCCTTCAGTCGCATACTTTATGTTAATAATGTGCATTATCAGTTAAATTTTTTTATTGTCTTGGTAGGTCAACCTAGATAAGATTGTTGCATCTTCTTTTCACAGTTGATACTCATATAGATTTTAAAATTATGAATAATATGTCTGATGTGAAGTTGAATATTAGAATCATAAATTAACCAATGACCAATAAGAATACTGATTAAATATTATGATCCTGCCTTAGGAACTTTTCACTTTATAAGTTGGAATTAAGGCCAATATTCATAAGTACTCCCCTAGATTTAAAAGCCATAGTGATTTTAAAGTATAAGATGCTGTTTGTCCTTAATTATCTCAGTTTAATTTGGACAAACTAAAAACTGACTTGTAGTGAACTGCAGTCAGAACCAATGAACATAAATTCTGTCTTGCCATGAAATATGAACAATATCAATAATCTCTTTAGCTAAACTGTCCTGATTATGCCTACTGTATTACTGATATTACCATTTAAGTACATCTAAGACTGTGGAGCTTACATCATAGTATCTATTCAAACCTGTTGCATTTTCCCATTTGCATTGAAAACTACTCTACATACTCAAAAGTATAGTTTGCATTTTTATCTGTAAAAGCAAAGTGATTATTTATTGATAAATGACATGGAATGTCATTTTTTGCCTAAGTAGCATCAGACATTTCAAAGATTTTGTCTGAAGGGCAAAAGGATTACATTGCATTTGAATAGACCATGTGACAACACATCCTTAGACTTCATGTATGATATGAAAGGATGATCCCCATTCATAAGATACACAAGGGAAATTATAACTATACCAGGAAAGAAGAAAAGCAAGTAGGGACGTGGTAAGGGTGTCAGGGAGTATTTGTAGTGGTTTGATGCATGTAAATATTACATCTTATAAATAATTCTTTTCAAATACATCTCTGAAGTTCAGGGGCTCTGTTTAAGAAGCAGATTGTATATTCTTTATCTGACTATATGCCATTTTTCTTCAAGATAAGAGCAACATTAATTCAGACAGAAAAAATGGCTTCCAAACTATTCCCTTCCTTCTCTTTCTTGTGAAGGAGTATGTCACCTGATGCTGGCAGATGAGAACTGGGGGGGATGTTCAAGTTATATTTTACTGTCAGAATCCAACGAACACGTTTTCATCTAAATTATTTTGTCAACAGCCTTGTAGTACCCTTGCTAACCTTATTTGGCACCAGTGCATAATTAGATACACAGGGGTGTGACTCCAATTGAAGGTGTTGGCATTGTAGCACTCTGTGAAAATATTAACTATGAGGTTAACTCCAATTTTCTCTTCTTTAATTAAATGCACATGGTACTAATGAGGTAACCTACTGTTCCTTGATAGCACTAATTAGCTAAGAGGAGAGTACACTCTCACACTGCAATTTAAACCTAAAAATAAGGTTGAAATATGCTAATTGCAGGCAATTTAAAACAGTACAAGTTGAAGAACTAGTCATAATAAGAGAAAGTGACTGCTTTACAGCTAGGCAGCTGTAACTTTGGTTAAAATCAAAACAAGCCACACAATTTTTGGACTACTATTTAACAAGGTCATAAGCATACTTAAAAATGAGAAGCTGCTCCATTTAACAAGAAACCTGACCAACACCACTACCAACAAAATCCTCAGATAGGCACTCTTCATTAGAAAATCAGAAAAAAAGTCTCAGAGGAACTCTAAAGTCACTGTATGTATTTAATACCAAAAATTCAGCTCTATTAATAAGCTGTATCACCTTTTCTTCAAAAGCATCCAAATTATTGAAAATATAATTTGTGCCTCAGCAATGAATGAAACCAACTGAAGATGCTGATGGTTTGTCATCCTGCTCAGGTCAAGAGAAAATGCAGACAAGAAAAAATTCTCAGCCTTTGAGGACCATGCGAAGAGATTTAGGGATGATGTTTAATGATAAAAATGTACAAAATGTTCAGGGGCATGAAAGCTTGTGAGCACCATTTCAGGCATCCAGGTACTTAAGCATCAGTATTCCCCACTCAAAAGGTCTCTTCTTCTACCATTTTGGAAGCCTGGGATGATGGTAATCTGTAGCTTCACTAAGAGAAAATGTTACCTATTCTTAGCTTAAATGACCCAGAAACACAATTTCATTAAATGCAACTGTAACAGAAATGTATTTTCTTTAATAATTCCCTCCAACATATTGCAAACGTGATTGTAAACACTAAACTTGGAGATTCTTATAAGATTCTGAAGGAAACTTCTGAATAATCCCTGCCCCCCCAAATCATATTATGCTTTGATAGGTGCAAAGGATTATTAGACAGGGTCTCCCTTAGTCCTAGCTGGCCTGGAACTTGCTATGTAGAACAGGCTGATTTTTGGTCTTATCTCACAGATTCGCTTGCCTCTGCCTTCTAAATGCTGGGATTAAAGACGTGTGCCACCACGTCCAGCTAGTAAAGGATATTTTAAATCAACTTTTTGAGTTTCTAAAAATCCAATGAAGGTCTTACACTTTTTAACTAGCAACTTTGATCAATCAAAGCACTCATATCAAGGTATTCCTCTTACCACAAAGAGACAGAAAACAAAATAAACTATTATTAAGCTATTTTTATGGACGACAGAGAGAATTGTTTGTGCTTTGGGTTCATAGTGATTTTTCTAACTTTGACACTTTGCAAGCAAATTTATAAAATATAATAGTCAAGTAATCAAAAGTATTATGTAAACAATAACATTATATTATAAAAAAGCAAAATCTGTGAAACGGTTACTTGAATCTTAAGTTGACTGAAGAACAAAACTTAAAAGAAAAACAACCCACTTGAAAGGCAAATTCTTTTAAGAAACTAACTCTCAATGAGTAATTCCTAGAACTAAAAGTGTGTGAAAAGAGTTTTTGTACAACTCTTAGCCCGTCGTTATATCTTGCCAACAGTTTTGAGTAAAGAAACTGCTTTAAAAAACCCATCCACTTTCTTCTCACAACTACCCTAACACTATATGCCACAGAGGAAGACAGAATGTTGGCAAGAGGGTTAATACACTTCTGACCAGTCAGGCTTTAATAGACCCATGAAACTGCAGGTTTATAAAGAAGCCTGGAGATGAATGAAAATAGACAACCACTTAGAGAGCAGTCTCCTGGAGGCAACCTGACACAGTCCAGCAAATCACAGGGAAACCCAATGCGAATGGATGTTTTAAGTGTTTGCATCTGTTTTAAATAAGCACCAACAGTGAACAGTCCAGGACAACATGCTGGAAAGGACATTCAACATTAACTTCAGAAGAAATCTAGTCTTCAGCTAAATATACATCATCATTCAAAAATAAGAATATTGGCTCTGGAGACAGTCTGTTGGGATTCAGACACCGACTCAACACTTACCAGTGCCATGACCTTGACTAAGACATGTAACTTTTCATGGCCTTTCTCTTAGAAGGGGGTAATGAGCAATACTGTCACAAGGTAACTAAATATGTATAATAGTAAAGCACATGGAACAGTGGTAGCATCCACAAACAATATTTTTAGCTCTGTGTGTATATAATAACTATGATCCTACTATACATCAGACACTATTATACATTAGAAAGAGAACAATAACACTGAGGACATTCTATCTGTATTCAAAAATATATCTGCATTCCATCAATAGACTTCATAATGCAAATCAGAATCACTTCCACTTGGATAAAGATACATTCTCTCTTTAGAAACCTGGTACTACAACACAGCAAGAAACCGAGTATGTGGATACATAATGTGTTCAGCTGCAAAATAAAGTGGCTTAAGGAAAAGGAATACATTTCTCAAAGTTCACAGTGGTGTATTCTGTAGAAAATGGGTATGATTATATTGATCTTTCCCCCAAAATGAAAATATTGTAAATAATAATTTGGTTCTCAAAGTTGACTGAAAGGCATACAAATTCTTTAACACGTAAGACTTTCATGTGACATTATGTTTGAGATGAATCTGGAAGACTTACTGTTCTTTGTTTTGTTTTGAATTTTCGTTTGTTTGTTGTTGTTGTTGAGACACGGTCTCCCTATAGCCCTAGCTAACCTAGAACTCTTTATGGAGGCCAGGCTGGCCTGGATATCACAGAGAGAGAGAGAGCCACCTGCCTCTGCCTTCTGAGTACTGGGATTAATGGTGTGCACCATCACTCCTGGATCTATTCTTTATTTTTAAGTTACCAAAGAAATCAAGCAGCATGGAAGTGCTTGACATGATTTTTTAAAAAATTAAACATTAAAATATTAGCAAAAATTCATACACGATTGGGTTTTATCCACTTCAACAATTTGGCTTGTTGGCTTTGTTTTAGGCTATCATCATATCTGTTGGAAACTGTCCAGGGGCACCGTGGCCTTTGAATTATATCAGGACGACACCTGTGAGTTTTGTAAAGTCACACTATTATCTTGTCCCAACTTATCTCTAGAAAACAGACGGAAAATGTGTCTGTGTCTAACAGAGAAGGTGAACAAAAGAACAGTGATGTCTGGAAAACGTCAATTTAAGTCATTCATAAGGTAACTACGTCTGGAAAGTTGGCACATATTTGGGATCAGTCAAGAAAAAGCAGAGACCATGTAACTCACAGAGCCAAATCAAGATGGGCACATACCTGAAGAATTTTCACTCTTCTTTGTGAAGGAGCAGCTAGTCTTGCTTTATTTCCTTCTGTGTCACAGACAGACTTCAAAATCCTTACAATATTGAAGAGAACACGGCACAGCTATTAAAGAGTCATTTATCAGAGAAGTAAAGCCTAAGCAGTTGGAATTATTTAAGAAGCACACTTTTTTTGTTTGCTTGTTTGAGGGCTGCCGTGCATCATACTGTACAGGTTTTCAAATGTTGGCACTCTCTGGAGAAACTTCTTATAATTGCAGATCCAAAGCTGTAGCCCTAGGGATTCATATTTGCAAGATCTGGGGGGTCTAACGACATGCAATTTAGTAAGCATTTTCCTGATGATGGCCTAGAGTTCCTACTATCAATCACACTTTAGAATCATTGCCTGCCCTCCTTAGTATATTTGCTTGATAAGCAAGTTTTCATCCATTTCGTGTATTGTTCGGATAGTGAACAATTTTAGTATTTACTACACTGCAATATGCATTAGCCATGTAGATAGGAAGCGAAAGAAACCTGTCCCACCCCCAGAAGAGGCCAAACTAACTTTGCCTTTAAAATAGGAAATAGCATAGTTAAGTGCCATTTGCAGGAACTCTGAATTTTCTTGTACAGCCTCAATCACTTTGGTTAAGTGGGTAAAATCTAGGATGTCCTTCTCAGAAAAAAATTAAGTTGCATAAAATAAAATTAGAAAGAATAGAAAGGAAATCAATTAATTGAGATTCAGTTTTTAAAAAACTTAAAAAGCATCATTTGTGAAATATTAATGAACATGTTTCCTTAGCATTTGAACAATGATATAGTGGCAGGTTTAAGAAATACTCTAATGTTGAAGTAGTAGCAGATAGAATTGCTTGAGATTTTTGTCAACTGCAGCAAGTGGAAAATGGCTGTGATATAAACTGGTGAGACCCTCACAGATACCACTAACAGTGCTGTGGCTTGTTACCTACATTTATAACATAAGAAAGTGCTAAATTTAGACTGGATATGAATATTAGAATATATTTTTCTACTTAAGTTAAAAAAATTTCATGAATTCAACCAATAGCAGATTAAACTCACCTGCATTAGAAATAGTTTGCAAAAGTAAAAGGAAGAGTATGACCGTATTGAATGAAGGTGTTTTTAAAACTATAATATTTATTTGTTTGTTTACTCTGTGTGTGTGTGTGTGTGTGTGTGTGTGTGTGTGTTCAGTGCATGTGTGCCATGGCACGTGTGTGGCTATCAGAGGACAACTTGAGGGAGTCAGTTCTCCCCTTCCACCATTTGAGTCTTGGAAATGGAACTCAGGTTGTCAGGCTCAGCAACAAGTGCTTTTACCTGCTGAACTATCTTGGCAGCCTAAAGTATTTTTATGCTCTCAAAGGACAAGAAATTTATAAGTTGAAAATGAAGAAATAAAAAGGAGCATCTAAAGGATTTAGGATTGTGCCCAAGAGATATAATTATTTTGGTATGAAAAAATAGAGTAGACTAGAATTTTGGGGACAGTGAAGAAGTCTGTACATGAGATGAAGAGAATTTCTATCCTGTCTAGATGTAAAGAGAAATCACAGTTTTTTTTTTTTTTTTTTTTTTTAAGGAACTCTGTGGAAAGCATGAGGGTATGAGTTTAAACTAAGACTGTTTGGCAACCTAGATGACTAAAGATTCACTAGACAGTTACTTATGGCAATGAGCCAAAACTGTAGCAGTGAAAGAAGGGTACTCAATTTGAGAAGAAGCTAAATTCAGAGGTACAGAAGACTACCTAAGAGATCGAATGAAAAGTAGATGATAAAGAACAGTAAAGGGTGAGCTGTGACATCTCTGGCAAGATAACAGGATACAAGATCGACTTTAAGGACCAGAAGATAATTGTTTCACTTGGAATATTAAACTAGGAGTGACCTTAGGACATCCTGGAAGATGCTTCTTGGAGACCTTTTTTTAAGACAAGGCATATACCGTCTTGGGAAGCACCACCTCATGTACTGGTAATGTTGAAGGGAGTGGTATGTTCTGACAGTAAGGTTATCTGAAGAGACAGTTCTGATCTTGGGTTATTATTCTGGGCCTGTCTGAGCCCTGTCTCTAAGCTAATTCAGTTTACCCTACTGAACTTCCGATTTAATTGAGGTGTGGTAGCTCATGACTGTGATCCCAGCACTGAAAAGGCGGAAGTGTGAGGATTACCATGAGTCCAAGGGCAGCCTGGGCTACATATAAGTTTCAAATTTGCCTGGGTTATGGAGTAGGACACTGTCTCAGTAAAAAATAAAATTAAAAACCAAAATAAAATAAAATTAAAGCTTTTTGTGCAATGATAATGTACAGCCAGAGTTTAGCACCACTGTCACAAAAATTGAAAATGTTTTATATGGAAGAAGAGAAACACAACTAAAGTCAAAGAAGAGAAGTGGAAACAGCAGTCTTGAATGTCAACAGACTCCGGAAGAATTATTGAGCATGAGCTGATGAGATTGTCAATGATAAACTTGACTATGTAACACTGAGGGTGTGGAAGTTGAAATGTAAGCATAGGTGTAGGGAGAGGTAAAGTACAGTGTTCAGAAACCAATACAATAAATGTTTACTAGTGATGGAGGTTAAAGTGTTAGGCAGAGACTCATTGCTGCCTAACACTTTGGCTTTTTACAGCAACAGTCAGTAACTTCCTTGGGAACAGAAGTAAAGAAAGTGAGACTTTGGAAAACAGAGAGTAAATGCTATAACAGTGTCAGAGAGGATGGCCCAGAATAGTGTATGTGTCATAATAGCATCAGTCAATGAATTCAGCTAGAACAGGGGAGGGGACTCCAAGCATCGAGGTGGAAGTGAAGGATGTATGGGAATAATAAAAAAGATTACTGCTTATGCTCAGAATGGGGGTCCTGGAGTCTACCGGCTCAAAATGGTATTAAAGCACAGGCCTGAGCCTGAGGATATGGCTTAGTGCTAAAATGATTACTCTGCAAGCATAGAGACCTGACTTTGGATCACCAGAATCCATGTAAAAAGTCAAACTTGACTGTGAGCATCTATGACCCTAGTGCAAGGGTCAGGGACAAGGAGATTCCCAGAGTTCCTTGTTCTGCCAGCCAATCTGAGATGATGAGCTCAGTGGAAAGATTTTTTTTTTTTTTTTGGAGGGGGTTCTTTGTGAAACAGTGTGTCTCTCTGTAGCCCCAGCAGCCTGGAACCACCAGGCTGACCTGGATCTCACAGAGATCTGCCTGACTCTACCTCCTGAGTTCTGGGATTAAAGGCATGCACCACCATGCCTAGCCAGTGGAGGAATCTTGGTTAAAAAAAAAATGAGAACAATTGAGGAAGATGATCCATAGTTCACCTTTGGCCTCCACAGGTGCTCATACAGGTGAGAGTGCCACTACACACAAACATATACACATGCATGCACTATGCAGACATATGCCATGGTGACGCACACCTTTAATCCAAGCATTTGGGAGGCAGAGGCAGGCAAATTTCTGTGAGTTCAAGGCCAGCCTGGTCTATATAGTGAGTTCCAGGCCAGCTGGGTCTTCAGGGAGACCCTGTCTAAAAAATGACCCCCCTCCGAAAAAAAGAAAGAAAAATTAATAAGGCCAATTTGTGGATAATGCTCTAGAGAAACTGATTCATACAAATTTATGTTATGCCAGGCATGGTGACACATATCTTTAATCCCAGCACTTGGGAGGCAGAGGCCGGTAGTTCTCTCTGAGACTGAAGCCATCCTGATCTACATAGCAAGTTCCAGGTCAATGGTGCCTATAGGGAGACCCTGTCTCAAAACAAAACAAAACAAAACATTATTATTTATTTCTGTTCTTTCTTGGAAATATTTCATTGCAAAGAAAATTGTAGTCCAAAGGATATGGTCTAGCTTCAAACCACTCACTCAATGTTACAAAAGAGAAAATCTGTTGGTTATGCCCATATGGTATCAGCATCAATGATTCTGTACTTCATTAAATGAAAATAGGTCAGATTGGCCTAGGCCAATAAGAATACCTCTCCTAGGAACTTGATTCTTGAGGACTAAACCATTGTACAATGAATGATGCAAGTCGCTGAGTCTGTCTTGCACTCAGGAACTTGTCTAGTAAACATTGCTCTATTGTTCCCTTCCTAGAGAAAATTGTTTGCTTAGCACTTCTTGTACTTTCTGAGCCACCCAACCTATCTCCATTGGATACCAACTACTTTTAAAAGTCTTATGTCACTTTCTGTGACTTGAAACCAAAATACAAACTAACAAGACAATTTAATACTTTTCAGTCCATGAACACATGGCCAAAGAGGATTGAAAATTAATAGCTTTAAAAATTAGTGTTGGAGCTAAATACAACACTAAATACATTTCTATGGAGTAGGGATTAGGATTTTACCCCCATTCCTGATTGCTTGAAAACTTAGGTGATGTAATCATAAACTGCTGTTATGCTTTCAGTTTTATAAATAATTTTTTCCAAGCAATAAAATCTCAACCTAAATTGTTAGATTTTACCTTGTGCAAAGCATAACTAGATATGGAAAAATGACAAAATAAAACACACTAAATACAAAGTACCAACACGGGCCCAGTGTTAATGTTGACTAATAACTAATGTTAATTACTAATAGACATTACTATTTTAAAATCTTACCATAGTTTAAGATTTTACATTCATTCATATTTTCTTGTTAACTGGATTCTAAATTGCAAAGCAGAGAATGCCTTTAAGCAAATCAGTTATATTCATTTATGCATTTATTTATATTTTATGTGTATCTGTGTGAGCATGTGCACATGTATGCTAGCTACAGTAAGAGTGTGGAGGTCAGAAGACAACTTACAGGAGTCAGTTCTTTCCTCATACCATGTAGGTAACCGTGATTTGAATTCAGGTCATCAACTTTTGTGGCAAGAGCCTTAATCCACTGAGCTATTTCACCTGCCAGTAGTCCTTTTTTGTTGTTCTTTCGTGTGTTTGTTTTTGAGAGAGAGTCCAACTAGTCCTTGGCTGGCTTAGAACTCACTATTTAGACTAGGTTGGCCTGGAACTCACAGAGATCCACCTGCCTTGGTTCCCCTATAACCAGCAGCTTTATTTATTTATTTTTTAAAAAGGCTAGGTAAATGTTTAAAAACAAATAAACAACAAGAAACAAAGCTTAGTGTTAGCCAGTATCCTAAGGCGGATACCAGGAGTATTTTGAAGTTTTGAGATTTTTAACATTATTTTATGTTAATCAATTAAATCCACTGACATTCTTACAATAAGACAAATTAATTATAAAGATGTTAAGAGTAAGAAATTGCTGTGGAATTAACAAAGATTACAGAATATAACAGTGTCAATGTCAGATCTTTACCCTGTTTTGAGTCAATCCCCTTCTCACTCACTTCAGAAAGCTGCCATCATAACTGGCACTAATTGGCGCCCTTGTTAGAAATCTCAGCAGAGGAGCCGAGAATAGAAAGGATATGGACACCTCTCTCCCAGAGAGCCAGGCTGTCTCCACAGGTGAGACTGAAATCAAGGAGAGGGCAGGTAACTCAGCTGCTGTCTGGGAGGAGGATGAGACCCACACCTGTTCACAGAGTCCATAGACAATGTGAATCTCTAGGGATGTCAATCAAGCGTGTTTCACGTACCTTAAGTCACTGCAAAAAACAGAAGATGCAACATAGTGCTCCCATAAGAGTGGTTATTATATTCTGAGAGGGAGCTAAGGCAGCAGTCAATAGGCTCTTATGGAAGGAAATAAACCTGCAGAGTATTCGTGGGCTGTTAAAATGTTGCTTATTTCTTCTGTGTGCGATTGTTTTATTAGAGAGTATTTTAGATTCTGAAAAAAAAAAAACCCAAAATGAAACAAATGGGAAGCTGGATTTCTCACAAACATCTGGAGAGCAAAACATAAAGAATTAAAATGTGTAATTGTTGATTAGATAAAATGGGCTCATGTTATGTATACATTGGCATCACACTCATATGGATACCATAAAATGTCATTCATCAAGAAATGAGATACAAAGTTAAGTAGGAAGACCTGTCACCAAACATGTATAGAAAAGTAAGAAAACACTACACAGCTATAAAAACCTATGAGAGTTGTATGTACAGGGTGCGATGAAGAATACACGACAGTATGTATATGGTAGTTTGGAGATAAAAACAACCTTTGGGTCTAGATGATAAGAGATGGATGGGCTGCACAAATGAGGGTGAGGTAAGAGGAGATATTTAAGAACAAAAATAAAAACACCATAAAGGAGGTCAATGTCTTCTGCTGCATTCAGAAAGCCCCAGAGGATAGCAAGTTCTGATCAAAGAATCCCCCTGAAAGTAGGGAGGCAGGGATGACCAGGAAAGAAAAGAAAATAGAAACAGATCTTCAAAATCTCCATATGAAGCTAAGTCCTTTATAATATATATTTATATTCTCATTAAATGCATATGCCATTTATTAAATGTATAGAGCTTTTATCTTTAAGAATAAATAAAGCCTAAACACATCTCTGTATTTGGATATCTATTAGCATAACCTTGAGGATGTAACTTCTATCAATGCAGGAATCCAGAAAATAGTCTTAGAAATTTCTGAAGGAATGAAGCACATTTGTTTCCATGAATTCTGCTCTAACTTTGCATGTCTTTTATTGCTTAACATTCATCTCCAAATTCCTTAAGTGTACTAGTAAATTATGTTATCTTCAAAACCATTCTGGGGCTGCTGAGATGGCTCAGTGGGTAAAGTACTTCCCCACGTATGCCTGACAACCTGAGGTTAGACACTACCCCATCCCCACCCCCACCCCTAGGACTCAGGTACAAAGCCAGATGCAATAGTGGATATCTGCCATCCTGGGACTGCTAAGGTGAGACTGGAGTTGGAGGGAGAAACTGGAAGCTGGTGTACTGACTAGCTTGGAGCACACAGCATGACAGTAGGAACAAGAGAGACCCTGCCTTAAAACAAGGTGGAAGGTGAATACTGACTCCTGAGAGCTGTCCTCTGCCCTTCCACATGTATGAAATGGTGTGTGTGTGTGTGTTTGACTACACTCACATCATACCCACACACATCTATACACTGTATACACACACACATGCACACACATGTCTATATATACACAGATATGCATGCATGTGCCCCCCAAATCAGTTCAGTATCAAATTTCTTTTTGGAAAATTGTCCATTGAGGAGCTAAGTAACAAAATTTTAATTACTTCAGCTGTATTGACATTAGAAATACAAAAATAAGCATAAATTTTGAACAACCTAACAAAAACTTAGGAAACATTAAAAATTTAGTAATTATTTTAATTTCATTTATATGTTTTATTTAAGTACATTAATTGTAAATGGTACTGGGTTTTGTAAGGCCATTTGTGTAAAAGTATACAGCAAAGGGGATCATATATGATTTCAAGAAAACTGTGAAACACTAAGAAAAAGTGGAAAACAGATGATCTCGGCTCAATTTTGCGAGTTGGCAGTAAAGGGAAGCAAAAAAGCATTTGGAATTTGGGGTACATAAAAAGGGGATAATTTGAACTAGATTGAACTGAACATGGTCCCTTCCATTGCTATCCGGGGCATTCAGAACATAATTTTACAGATGATATATTTTTCTTAATGTGATTTTCAGACTACGTCTAATGGAAAAATGCCTGGTTAGGATTCAGAGACATAGTACAGATGTTCAACCACATTTGCATGCAATTACTCCTAAAACCAATGCCAGGGTACAGACGCTATGGAAATGGCTTCTGGGGTGGCTGGCATAACATATTACATCAGAGTCCAATCTCTAAGAAAGAATCAATTCTGAGTATTTAAAATAAAGGTATTCAGTGTAAATCACCCTTGACTCATTCATTGCTCAAGAGTGTATGAACATAGGAAAGGAGACCAAGTATTGGGGGTAGGCATTTGGTATTATTATTATTATTATTACTATTATTAGTTTTGGTCTTTTTGAGACAGGGTCTCCCTGTAGTCGCAGCTGTCCTGGAACTCACTATGTAGACCAGACTGGCCTTAAACTGAGAGATCTGCTGGCCTCTGCCTCCCGAGTTGATATTATTTTAAAGCAAGCAAGCAAGCAAGCCAACAATAAAAACCCTTCTTGCTTGATGCAAGAATTTCACTGTAATAGTAGGATCTCAATGTAAAACTGCCAGAAAACAATATAGGTGAAAATAATTTGTAAAACAAAAGGTTGAGTAAACTATGCAACATGGAAATAGTTTTGGAAATTTTTCTTTAAAAAGCACTTAAAAGTTATATTTGGGACTATTTTCTTCCAGTATATGGGTTATAGTTTCATTTCTGTAATACCACATTGGAAATAACAAAAATTTGCATCTCGAATTAAAAAAAGACAAACTTTTTTTCCTTATCACATCAGCTGCTGGTCTAATGAAGACACTAAGCAACAAACTAGAGGAAACTATTATTCAAAATATTTCTGAAACGTGTTTGTCACCAACTCAATCTGGACCATCGAAGAGCAGGATGCATGGTAGATTCCACTGCTTGCTTATTTGGGGCATTGTGCTTTCATAAAGGCACCAATTCCAGATGCCCTTGGAGACTATGGACTGGAGGAGGCTTTTCCAGTAATCATCTTTTAGTTGTCTTATTCCGTGGAAATATATTTTCAGATTAGGATTTGATTCAGTGGAGGAAGCATGATCACGCCCTTCTACATCTACTATATAACAACACAATGCTCTGTATCATACTATTAACTTTTTCAAATTTAGAAAGTACCAGCATTTCTTTTGCTGCGTGGTTTACACTGTAGGGGAGAGCAACTCAGATCACGGTCACCCCTAGGAATGCATGAAGGGCTTGGAGGATGTGGCAGATCCTCTTCTGATCCCTGCAGGGGAAGCAGCAGCAGCCCTTGGATCAGCTACTTTTCACCTGCTGCTGGTCTCAGTGGCAGCTCCTCTCTTCACCAATAATGGTAAATGACATTCCACTTTAATGAGGAATAGACACTGGGAGATGCACATACAGAAGTTTATCTTGTTGGCATCTTTATAATTTGGTCCCTATCAACCACTTCCCCTTCTTCATTTTGTTGAGAGGTAGTGAAGAAACCTGGAGGAAGAAGCTGATGATTTAAAGGCTAGCAGTCCTTCCAAGAGACTATCCTTTACCATTTGTCACAGAAACTCTCATAATGCCAAGAGACACTCATGGAGGGCCATCAATGCCACTCACTTTTTCTTTCATATTAAAACATTATAGAACATATTTCTGGGTAAACATCTCTCTTCATTGCCAAGTCCCATTGCATCTCAAAGCTGTTGGCAACAGGTCGGGGTGATGGCGCATGCATAACAACAGAATAAAGGGAGTCCTGTCATTCCATTGGTCTCTTCTAACAAAAGTGCTTGCTGATTGAAATACCCTACCCAGGGCAGTTCATGAATCTCTTCGCTCAAGAATTATGACTCAAATGAAAATAACTAGAATCCATAGACTAAAGATGCTCAGGAGAAGGTGCTATTCTCATTTAACAAATGCCTTGTCATCCTTATTTTGGTATTTTTTCCAAAAATGAAAATTTTGAATAGCAGTAAAGAAGCTGTTATGATCAGCAATAAAAGGTTAAAGAACACATGATTTGTATTAGACTGACTTGAATTTACAGCCCTGCTCAAATTTCAGCTACATGACCTTAGATAATGCAATTTAACCTTTCTAAGCCTCCGCGTCTTGTTCTGTGAAATGAAAAAGCACACACAAAAAATATAGCCAGGTAAACACAGTAAGCTCTGAATATGTATTAGCAAACAAAATAAAATCATAAATGCTTCAGGATCACTGTTCCATTAGAGAAAGGAAAAGAATTAAACAATAAAAATACAAAAATACAAAAACCCAAGTGAGAACTGAGAAATGCAAGTTCTACAACTTCGGTAGCTGATTCTTGAGTCCTTATTTTCATTTGGCCTTAGTCATCCACCCACACATAAGGATTCACAGTGCTCATTACTAGTTAACGAGACTAGCATGGGTCTGAGAGAGCCATTTTGGAGTAGGACTGTATGAACCATAGCATTGGGCAAGTAGAAAATCAACATACAGACACACAGATGAACCAACAGGAATTGACTGCTGTATGTTCACAAAACATGGTTCACACATCAACATTAAGTACTACATCATAATCAAAGTAACTAGATTCCAAAGCACAAAGTTGTTAAGATAAAGGCAACGTGACTTCTCCAAAGAATATATTTCTTGAGCTTAGATTCATAAACACAGAAGACTAGGATGAATTCTGACTTAGATACAAAAAAAGAGAATGGCAAAACACAAAGCCAGGAATGGTGGCATACACCTTTGAACCTAGCTCTTGGGAGTCAGAGACAGGTGAATCTCTATGAGATCAAGGTCAGCCTGGACTACATAGGGAGTTCCAAGCCACCTGGGGCTACTGGGAGACCCTGTCTTAACAAAACAAAACAAAAAGCTCTTATAATAATCATTACATTCTACAATACAAGGAAAAAAAACTGAGGTCTAATAGCACCTAAAACTTTCATAGATACGTCATGACTGTGCATGTACTGAAAATAATGAAGAATTGTTGCTTTTAAATATGGAAGAGCTTACTTGGATAAAGGTCAAATTTTAGAATTGTGCTATACAGTCTACTAGAAATTATAAATTTCTATGCCAGGGTCAAGTTTCATTATCCAATAGTTGCTCTCAAGAATGAAGCTAATTTACATTTAAAATAGAAGTACAGTCTACTCTTTAAAAGCACAATGGTAAACACACCAATTTGACAATTACATTAATATGAGTATTTGCATAATCTGTCTTCTACACCTGTTCTTAATTTGAGGCAGCTGCAGGACAAATCACATCCCACCAATCTGAATGGGTACATGGCTGTTCCAATGAGTAAAGATGCATCTAATCTCTGGAAAACATTTTATTTTTAAATGTTTACTGACTGAAAAATGGTGAAAAGGTTTGTAGAAACCACGCCTATTGTTCATTTGCTTAATATTAACAAGAAGTAAGAAAAATACCGAACAACGCAGTTTCTTACATATTGAGCATCTTTAATGACTGTTTTTTTACTTCTAGATGTTTTGTTTGATAGCATGCATTTTATTTATATGGAAAGATTTAAAAGAATAGTGAAAAAATGTGTTTGGAAAATTGTCTTATGGCCTGTAACTAGAAATTTATAGCAAATATATTATTGGAGAATACAGAAAAAATTTGCAGGTCATATGGAAAAGCATTTACAACATAAATCAATGTGGAGTCTTTTGTATTTTTCCTTTAAAGGATTTAATGGATTCTAATAACATTTAAACAAACATATTTCAAAAAGTAATAAGTACAAGTTTAATCTTTTTAAGGATCCAGTTTGTTTTTCTGTGTACTCAAACACATACTCAAAACCATAAAAAATAAGTGAGTTTATTACTGCTATAAAGTCTTCCAATTCATCTGTTTAAATCATTGAGCTGGATTCTACCTAGCGGAATATAAGATACCCATGTAGTCTGTCAACAAATCTGCCTCCCTTTAATCTTCTATCATGAATAGGTTATGAAGTTAGAGCTTACTAAGGATGTGATTTATTTCCTGAAAAAATGAATAAGAATGTGCACAGTAATGAACTGGAGCCACTAACAAAGCCAGCTTGTTTATTTATGTTCTATTGACCTCTGAAGAGGTAAATATTAAACTGTTGAATTCGCAGTGAAGTTTACTTTATGAAGAATTTTCTTTTTATAAGAACTCACATAATATTAGACCAAATATTAAACAAGTTAATGGGAACTGATGTTTCTAATGCATCTTTCATGTCTACCTAGCAATTATCATCAGAGAAGAAGAAACTGGCTCAGGAGGGTGCCATGACTTGTCTGAGTCCCTGCATCATGTGCTGGAAAAGACTCAGTTCAGGGCTTGGCTCTCCAGTGACTTCATAGATGCTAATTCAAATTAGTAATAGTCTTTACAAAAATAAATAAAAAAGTTTTTTTCCTATTTTTTCTTCAGTTTTCTTTTTCTTGTCAAGCAACTGAAATATTACAACTCCTGGCTACAAATCTACCAGGAAAACAGTGCTTAAGAAATCACTATTAAATATAAGAGAAATACTTTCTATTTAGAGAAAATACTTCAATTTTGTACCAAGAACCAAGGCTACTTATTCTAGGAATATAAAAATAATTTTTATTGCTATATAATTTAGGTAATAAAGCTAAGTTATAGTGATTGTGAGAAAAGCAATTTTCACAGTTCTGACCTCTATATAATTATATTTCTAAATATTCCTTATTTTATTTTTCTTCATTAAAAACCTTATGTATATAATTGAGCACACAGAGAAGCACTCTAAACAGACAGGCTGGCATGTCATGGGGCACGTGGAACATAATAGGAAGAAAGTGCTCATATGTGGTGAATATGTGCATTTATTAGTACATTCACAACAAATTCACTTTCCCTCTTAGTATCAGAAACCTAAATAAAAAAATCTGAATTTTACCATAGTCTTGTTTCTTTGTGTTTCTGCTATTATGGAAAAGGTTAACTCATTTTTGCAGTTAAAACTTTTGCATGTAAAACATAAAGAATTTTTTTTAAAAAAACACAATCGAGACAATATATTCTTTTGAAAAAAATAAAGCATATGGGCAATACATTTTTGGCATTAGAGATTGAATCCAATCTTCTTCATTGGCAGGAAAAAGAAGTGGGTGATGGAGGCAGTAAGTGCTAGTTAGACCTGAACCCAAGGCTTCTCCCATATCACAGTATCTGGTTCTTGTCCTCATTGCACAGCATGAACAGAACAGTGCCAAGTGATTTACACTTGTTCAAGGTCTTCCATGGTCCGGCACTAAGCTACAATCTAAAATTGAAGCTTACATTTAAGACACATTAAAAAACATAAAATTGCATTCATTTCTAGACTGACATGAAGATGCCAGAAGAGTGTACACACAAATCCAAGTGCTATCCATGTGGAATACATTAATAGGATGAAAATATAGTGGAATAAAGGAAGATGAAGTACTTAAATTTCAATTCTTCACTCGAGCCTTTTTTTTGGGGGGAGGGGCAGGGTTTCACAACATAGCCCAGATTTCAGATTTGCCTATAACTGATTGTGTAGCCTAGTCTGGCCCTACCTGAGTGTTAAGATTACAGATGTAAACAACAATACTGAATTCTATCTTTTATATTTTCTTGTATGGTCTGGATTATTTTTGCAAAATCACAATGCTTTGAATATCAATGAGTTTATTTGCATAGTTACAACTAATAGCAGCTAGAAAGATGGCACAGCAGTTAAAAGCAATTATTGTTCTTCAAGAGGACCTGTTCCCAGAACCCATATCAGGTGGCTCACAACTGCCTGCAACTCCAGCTCCAGGGAACTAACACCTTCTTCTGGCTTCTGTGGGTACCTGCACACATGTGGCATACACTTATACAGACACAAACTTACACATAAATTTAAAAATCAATTTTAAAGCAATTATTTTAAAATAGAACTTGTAACAGTTGTAAATATTTTTCATAAGATATACTAACTCTTACCAACATGAAGAAAATGCAACCAAGTATTCTGATTTTTCTCATATTCAAACACAGGCCCTAACCTCTTGCCTAATGTAGAGAAATCATTAATATATGTTTTCACCAGGTTCTCTCCTTTTCAATCTGGGTAAAGTCCTTCTGTGATGGACCCACATTTCCCTTTAATCATGTCTTTCATAGGGCTTGTTTTCTTCAGTCTTCTTTCACCACTTCAATATTCTTAAGACTCATGAATTCAGTCCAAAATAAATTTTAGAAAACCACAAACAAGATGTCATGAGACAGAATATGAAGATAACCTTATTCTGTTCAGTCTATAAGTGATGGCTGATACACTAAACACAAAGAGGAGCCCAATTTACTCCACAGAGCACTTTTTAAAAGCCATAACTGTCAAGCAGATTTTTTAAATACCTTAAACTGTAAGTTTTGTTTAAAATGACTTAAAAGAACAGTTATTATCCTGGATTTTTTTCTAGCCAGATTGTCAACTCCCTGAGGAAAAGAACATCTTTGAATTCCCCATGGTACCTTGTGTCTAAGAAGAAAGTGTCTAACATACGGGGGCATTTAGTCATGCCTCTTTGATGGGCTGACTGAGAATGTAGATTCTACTACATGGGAATATTGTAAACTGGTTCAGTAAATCACTCAGTTTGTTTGCAGTGTGTGCTTTTTCTACTGGAGCATGATAATCATTTGTATCATATGAAATTCTACAGAGTAGGCTTTCTAACTTATTTCTACATTATTCCTGAACTTTCATTTTATAAAATAAATGTTGATTTCAGTAAAATAGCAAACAAAAGCTGTGTGTATGTGGATGGGGCAATAGATCAGCTACCCCAACCGTGCCTTAGTGTAATAGTGTTGGAAGTTATTGAAAGGGATAAGTAAATAAGCTGTTTTTTCTTATTTGGTTCTTTAGTCACAGCCTTAATTATGAATGAGCTCTAGAATAGCTACTTCTTTTAAAATAATTTGTACTAGTATGATATGCATTAATGCCATTCGGACCTATTAGTGATGGCAGGCTATATATATCTCAGCAGTGAGGAATCTTCTGTGAATGCTCCATAAGAAACTTGAATAGAATTTACCATGCTTCCAACATGTTCTGATACCCTCATAGACTCAGTATCCTAGTCAGAAAACTCCCATGACTCTTATGCGTATTTATATTTGTATGTGGCTGTATTTCATAGATTGATTCTAATGTTGTAGTGTTTGACAAAGAGGTTGCAAAATGGGGCCTGAGCACAGATGAAGAAGTAGGTTATTTTTGCTTTTAGTTGGCCTGTGCAATTAGACTGGGGCAGAGAGACAGGGCAAGGAAGAATTGACAAGGGAGGTAGGGAAAGAGGGGAGGAACACCTTTCCAAGGAAAATGAGTTCTCAAAAACAGTATATTTCCAAGTCTTTCCTATCACCTTGTTCTCAGTCTTTACACATCTGCCTTTCACTAGGGGGTAACATCCTGGTCTAACAAGTTTCAAAACGCCTTATTATGGATTAATATTAAAGATAACAAAATAAAATAAAAACGCATGTGGGAGGAGCAAACTAAAAATTGACATTAAATTTTTTTTCAATACAGAGACAAGTTACTGAGTGAGAAT
Organism: Nannospalax galili; assembly: GCF_000622305.1. NCBI lineage: Eukaryota > Metazoa > Chordata > Mammalia > Rodentia > Spalacidae > Nannospalax > Nannospalax galili. Next base: position 1,505,011 of record NW_008334566.1, on the reverse strand, counting down.
GAGCTCTTATCCAATCCCAAGTAGTCAGGCCTAAGCACATGTGCATGCAAGCACCACTATATGGACTCAGTAGGTTGTTTACATATTTGTATATACATGTAACAATAATAAGTCACAAACAAGGTTTATATATGCATGTGCATGTAACAATAATAAGAAAGAAGACACAAAATTGAGAGGGGGAAGAAGAATTGGGGGTGGAGAAAAGGAGACAGATAATGATATAAATATAGTACTTACGTTTAAAACTGTAAGAAAATACAAAAGTAATTAGAAGGTTGAATTTGATCAAAATGTATTATGTGCATGTCTGAGATTCTCAAACAGTAAAATTAAAATATTTCCTAGTTTTCTTTGATTTCAAAATTTGTGATGTAGTCTAGTCCTCAGAAGAGTCTTGGTTATAACTTCTTCATTTCAAGGCATAACTCAATTGCACTAATACTGGGGACCAAATGTATAAAGAAGAAAAGGGATTAAGCCCATTAAAACTTTGGTCTGGATAATTACTGGAAAGCTCGCAAAGCCTATTTTTTCATTCAATGGTACCCTGAGTGAAGAGGTAAATGCTCAGGAGAGTAATGCTGTTTGGGTCAGCTGGGCTCTCATATAACAGAGGGTCCCTCTCTTCTTTCCCCCATAGTGGGGCAGTCTTCAACCACAGGAGACATAACTGCTCTCTGTCCATCTGTTTACCTCAAATGAGATTTACCAAGGATATGATTCACTTATTTAAAATATACTCCTGAAAAGGATGGTAGAAATAAGAAACTCAAAATCAGATAACTGAAATTAGATCATGGGTCCTTGGGAGTTTCTCTAAGAATAAAGTGATAGATTACTGACTGGTACAAAGCCCCTGGAAACTAGAATTTGTAGGAACCCAGTCTTTTAGAGGCTTAGGGAGGAGACTTCATCTGTCTACATGCTCCATGAATTTCTCTTTTCCTAGTGTAAGTGTTCATATACAGATTGCTCTAGGGAACATAGAAGACTTGTGGAATATGTCTTTCATTGAGTTTGTGTGGTTGGTAACTTTTCCAGTGATAGCCAATATTAGCTACAAATGAAAGGCCCTTTTCCTGTCCTTACTTGTTAAAAATTCAGCTCCCTTGATTTTTTTCATCTACTATCCTCTAAAATATACTTCTATTTCTACTTGCAAAATTTGCAAAAGTGTCACTTAGTTAAACTTTCCAGTGTTGGCTTTGCTGTCTGCCTGTTTCCTCAGGGTACCTTACCAGCACCATATACCTTCCGTAGGAACATCCAGAGGGGGAAGCCACCTGTACAGGGTGAGCTATTGTCTGTTACTTTCTGAGCACACACCAATTCCCAAATAACATTTTAATTATGATGAAATTATTCAAATGAAATCTCCTAAAACACACTAAATTTCAATCACATAAATGTATTTTTTTTTTGTCTTTTTGAAACAGGGTCTCCCTGTAGCCCCAGCTGTCCTGGAACCCACTATGTAGACTAGGCTGGTCTTGAACTCCCAAGTGCTGGGATTAAAGGCGTGCACCACCACACCTGACACATATATGCATTTTTTAAATGCACAAAAACTCAATAAAATATTAAAAATCTAAAAAGTAATAATTTTCAGTAAAGGATCTCAAGTTACATATCTCTTTCCAAATAGCTCTAGGGAGCCATAAATCACTACTAACTAGTTGGGTAAACAGTTGGTGGCAGATACTCCTGGGTGTGTATCTGTAGTTTATTTTCCCTTCCTTTCTTACCAAAAGAGATCCAACTTTGCTCAGTATGAAAAAGTGAGACAATAAAGATAATCAGCTCTGCAGACTACTGAAATTACTGCTGTTCACACAGTACAGTTCAGGCTGGTGACTTCTGAGAAAGCTAGTAGGTAAAAGGGGACAGACTCAGTGTCAAATCCTTATCTGTCCCCAGCCTTTTCCCTTTCACCTTCCCAATCTTTCTTCCAGGAGCATGGCATGACGTCTGTGGGAAAGGCAATCTTCCTGTGACCCTGAAGACAGAAGTCACATGGAGAGGAGGATGGCACTAAATTCTTGGCTCCTTTTGTCATCCTTGAGTACCTATAGTAATCAGTTCTGGAGTCAGCCTTGAACTGACTGTCTATAGGGTTCAATAGGAACTGTGTTCCTAACTAGAGCAGTTGATATGATATCTTCATAGCAAATTTAGATATTTCTTCAGTGAGAATACACAAAATCAATATGATTAAAATAGTCAATTAAATTAACTAAAAAAAATATATGAACAAATAATGCTGAGGATATATACAGTTTCTCAATAAATAAGAAATTCTTATATACTATATATATTATAGATTTCTAGTATCATTTTATTAAATAGACTTCTTTTTTTTCTTTCTTTCTTTTATTTATTTATTTTTTTGTGAGACAGTGTATCCCTGTAGACCCAGCTGGACTGGAACTCACTATGTTGACCAGGCTGGTCTCGAACTCACAGAGATCTGCCTGCCTCTGCCTCCTGAGTGCTGGGTCTAAAGGTGTGATAAACTTCTTATTTTAATATACTATTAAATTCTCCTTGGTACTTAGTGAGGATGGAAAAACAGCAAAAACAAATGAAGCAGTGTATTGTGTTCAAAATAAAAATCTTACTGTAAGCACATGATTTAACTGTGCACAAAATTCACAAGCTCACAGAGATCTGCCTGCCTCTGCCTCCTGAGTGCTGGGTCTAAAGGTGTGATAAACTTCTTATTTTAATATACTATTAAATTCTCCTTGGTACTTAGTGAGGATGGAAAAACAGCAAAAACAAATGAAGCAGTGTATTCTGTTCAAAATAAAAATCTTACTGTAAGCACATGATTTAACTGTGCACAAAATTCACAAGCCAGAAGAAAGAATTAGAGAAAAAATATTTACCGAATGATAAGGGATGGAAAAAAATCTACTGTTTTGGTCAAATAGTATATTGAATACTACCTAGTTAGGGAAAAAGAATCCTTAGAAGTGCTATTTCATAAACATATTGTTGAAATGGAACAAAATAAAAAAAAATATATTAACTATATGTGAGGAGCTGGGTAATGTAATCAGTCAATGGTCTAAGGTTAACCACATCTACTCCTAAGTTTCTACAGCAAACGTAAACTGATGAATATATTTTAATATTTGTTTTAGTATGTGATTATTAAATGATAACCGGGACTTACTCTGATACAGAAAAGCAGCTCAGGTCCCAGAATTTAATTCAAGTTGGCTAGGATTTAATTTAGCATTCTACCATGTTTTGAGTATTATATTGGGTGAAGTAGTAAGTATGAATATAATCCAATTTCTCACCTCCAATTTAGAATCTGAAAATGAGTTGGAAAAGTAATCAAATATCTGTAACAAAACACAGCATAATCACTTTGTAACTAGAATACTTGCAATGATAAAAGCATGATGCATGTCCTAAAAATACACATGTATGATGGATGGCTCAAGGAAGCTCAAGGAAATAGTGGCCTTGAAGTATGTGTAGGCCATTGACAGCTAGGTAAACCAAGTGGTAATAACCTCTCAAAGCTGGTAGAGAACTTTTAAAAAACGAATGTAAAACAGGTATCAATATTCATATAGACCATGGTACCTTGTAAAGTACGTGGCATGTAGAAAACACATATTTGCAAATGAACACAAAGCATGCTTGAAATCATTTATGTATTAAGTCATGTGTTATGTTTATGATCATGTGTAGTGCCCATTCACCAAAGCCTGTGTCTTGTGCTGAGATTTTAAAGAACAGGAGATTTACATAGTATCAGGGCAGAGGGTATGACATTATAGGATTAAAAGGGATTAGTGGTTGGAGACTGTATGATAAAAGTGGGAAAAAGCTGATGGAAGCCTTGCACAGTGAAGGGAAGGATAAATAATTTACGTTGGAAACATGTTAATCTGTGTTGAGATGCTGCAGCCAAGGGTTGAAAAAATGCAACCAGAGTATAAGAGAGAAGTAGGGACTGACAGGCATAGGTCTATGGACTCTACCTATTTGTGCAAATTAAATACCAAGCATTAGAAAATGGAATAAGAGTAAGACAGTCTTGCCTTCAAGAAGCTCATAGTAGTTACAGGTTATCCATAAACAGCTAGAATTAGAAGTATGTATAAGACAAATGTGATATGTAGAAAAGAAAAATTCTACATAGTGCGTACTCACCTCTCTCTCTCTCTCTCTCTCTCTCTCTCTCTCTCTCTGTGTGTGTGTGTGTGTGTGTGTATGCATGTTGGTGGAGTGAGGAGAATATCAGTTGTATGAATTAATGTTTGAAGAAGTATAAGCAGGTTGATGTCTGTGTGAAAGTTCAAGGCAGGGATAGGCAGTGGGGACAGGGTTCCAGGGCCACTATCTTTGAAGACAATGGATTCTTTCCTAGGTTTTCTGATGTTGAAGAGAGTTGACTAGAAACAGTGGATATATACTGAGGCATTTTGGGGGGAGTGTGTTTATATATTTTAAAATAAATAAATAAATAATAAATCAATATAATAAGGGAATTAGTTCATTACTGATCATTTTATGTGAGATGTTGCAATTTTACACATAAGACTCTGACAATATTGTCATAAATGGTCTGGAAAAGAATATTAGAGGAAGGCATCTCAAGAAGCCTGTGCTGGGCCATTTTTTAAATTAGTACATGTTTTAAAACAAATGCATAGAAAAATAGCAGGTTGTCTCCTTTAGCTACTGGTGGGCACTGCAGTATTGCAGACCAAGATTTGAAGTCTTACATCTGAGCAGCACTTTCTGATTAGGAATAAAATCATCAATGAAAAATAAAACTTTTTATATGGACTAAAGTCTAATGTTTGGGAAGTGTAATCCCTTGAACTCTTAAAGAGTGATGACTTCACTCTTTAGTTATACTTTCCTTTTGGGTGTTTAAGACCATACATTTGGCCCAAATAAATCAATTTATTTTTATACTTAAGGTCATTTGAGGATCTGTTCCTCAGGGGTCACATGGGCTTGGGAGGAGCCTCTGGCTCCTTTCTTTTACCAGTTCCACCTATGTGAAGATAAGTCAAAGGTCCTGCTTGACCATGTCTGGCTTCACTTGGAAGAATGGATGAGATGTTTCCTCAGAGTTGACCCTCCTCTTTGTAGACTGGATACTAGTTTAAGTCCATCTCATGTGGTCTCCATGTCCTCCCTGAACAAGAGGACAGGTGACTCACCATAGTTACAGGACATTTTGAGAGATGTTCCATAGTCCCCTGGACTTAGTCGACCTTGGAGGGCAAGGGGCAAAACCTGTCTTTTAAGTCCTTCTGACCAGATTAGTATAGGTATCAAAGTATGGCTGTTAAACATTCAATAAGGTTACTTCCACCAGTCTTGTACTTTTAATTACCATGTGCTGTGTAGATAAAGCTTGGGTAAAAAAACAAATATTCTCAGGTAAATTTTGACTAGATATATTTTTTCTTAAACTAGTTGATTAAACTACGACCTTAGACATTTTACGATTATGTGCATATTATAAATTTGTTTTCTCCCCCTATCTAGAAGCCTTTGAGAAGGAACTGACACTGATTCTAACCACTCCAACAGCTATCAAAATACCTGAAAGCAAATCCTGAATCCATCACTCTCCAGTCCAGCCTTGGCAGACAAAAGAAAAATGAGGAGGAAGCCAATAGAGGGATGCTTTTGGAAGACCTTGTCAAGAAACTCCAATGGACTCACATGAACACTTGAAAATTGTCCTGTTCTGACTTTTTTCTAGTCCCCTGTCTAGAACTCGTAATGCTAATTTCTCTTGCCTTTAATTTTCCTTCATATCTCCTATTCATGATTGAAGGACATTCTTTTCCCCTTAGAGACAAGAGTTATGCAATTTGGGAGTCTTTTAGATAGACCCACTGAAGAGTTACTCCAATAGCCTCAACATGCGTCCCTGTCCCTGTTCAGCATGGAAGAAGCCAGAGTGATCTGTGTCCTGATTCCCTAACCTCAAGTTGGGTAACCTCTTCAGAGGATGGTGTGATAAGAATAGGAGCTAGGAATTGGCTAGGCAGTTAGGGAAAAAAGATCCCAAAGAAAAGTGGGCAGTTTCTTGGCTTAAACTCACAATGTCCTTGGGCCCCTTAGCAACATACTCCATTCCAAAGGCCAAAAATATTTGAAAGTATTTGGGAGCTTTTATCTAATCCTTAAAGACTTTAGGGTTACCTCTTCAGAGGGAAGAATGTTAGAGTAGCCAAAAGCCCCATGAGAAAGAAAGAAAGAAAGAAAGAAAGAAAGAAAGAAAGAAAGAAAGAAAGGAAGGAAGGAAGGAAGGAAGAAAGAAAGAAAGAAGGAAGGAAGGAAGGAAGGAAGGAAGGAAGGAAGAAAGAAAAAGAAAGAAAGAAAGAAAAAAGAAACAGAGGATCTTGTCAGAAAAGAAGTATTCTCAAGATATATGAAACAATATTTTAGGACCAACTTCTCTTTTCCAACAGAATTTTTACAGAATTTGTAGATAAAACTACAAGTCCTACATTTAGCTTGCTATTGTCCTTCAGAGTGATTGCATCATGAATTAATAAATGTAAATAGTTCAGTGTAGAGCTTGTTCCATAATATATGTTAAAATATCTGCTTTTACAAAAACAAGTAAGGGCTGGAGAGATGGCTCAACGGTTAAGAGCACTGACTGCTCTTGCAGAAGACCTGAGTTTGATTCCCAGCACCCACATGGTGGCTATGAACCGTCCTTAACTCCAGTTCCAGGGGAATCTGAAGCCCTCTTCTGACCTCTGTGGCATTGCATGACACGGGTGCACTCACATACATGCAGGCAATACACCCATACACATAAAATTTTAAAAAAATAATAAATAAAATATTAAACAAAAAACAAGTAAATAGCGTTTTGTTGAAAAAAAATAGAGACTGGAACAATAAAAATTTCCAACGAACAGAAACCATATGAAATTGGCTGCTTTCTACACTTTTTTTTTTCTTGCTTGCTTCCTGTCCTTTTTTGCCTTAGCTTTTAATAGCAGCCATCCTAAAGATGGTGAGGTTGGTTTTGTGGTTCCCATTTGAGTAGTTCCAATGGTGGTTGCTGTCAACTAACTGCCTATGTACTCTTTAACCATTTGAATATCTGCTTTGAAGAAATGTCTACTCCAGAATTTGATCCATCAAAAAATAAAACAATAATTTGCTTCTTGTCATTGCCTATAACAGTTTCTTATATATCCTCGATGTTCACAGCTTATCAGATAGATAATCTGAAAATAGTCTCATACTTTGGGATGCCTTTTTTTCTGTGAGAAAGAGACACAAAGGTTCTTAATATGAATGTAGTCTAGTTGATCTAGGCTTGCTTTTGTTCCCTGTGCTTTTTGAGGTCAGATCTTAGAGTCTGAGACCTTTGCCACATTCAGTATTATGAAGCTGTCCTTGTGTATTACCTCTTGTGCTTTTCTAATTTTAAACCAGTGTTTATTTGCTTGATTCATTGTGAATTGATTTTGTGTAATATAAAGGATCCCTACTTCAAGCTATTTTATTTCATGTAAATACCTGCCATTACATATACAATTTGATGAAAGTCTTTGGTAGTTTTATACAAAATCATTTGAAAAATCTATGTTTATTTCTGGGCTCAATAGTCAGTTTACCGGGGAAGTCATGTTGGGTTTTTCTTTGTTGAGAAATATTTATTACTGATTAAACCTCATATGTCTAACATATATTTCCCATATTTTTGATCCAGTCATAGCAAGTTGTATGTTCAAGAACTTACCGTTATCACATATGATATGCAAATTGTACATATATTTGTTTTTTTTAAATAAAATCTTATAATCCTAAAAAATAAAGTAATGCAGAGAACAAGCATAATAAATTCTGCTGAATCAGGAAGCAACCTTTGGCATCACATGTTCAGCATTTTGGTTGTCTGGGTTAGAATACATTCCCATGCCTGTGATGTAGCATGCTTGGTAAAATGCTTGCCTAGCTCACCTGAAGCCCTGGGTTCAAAATTCCAGTGCCAGAAATACTAGGCAGTATGGCACAGGCCTGCAATCTCAGCACTTGGAAGGGAGGCAGGAGGACCAGGATTTCAAGGCAATTTTTGAAAACACCTCAAGTTAAAATGGACTTTTGGATAGACAAACTTGACTCCATAGGCCTTAGCGTATATGACAGAATACATGAAATCTGGAAGGGGGGTTAAAGGGGGTAAAGTTAGGGGAAGAGGATCTAAACATGATTAAGATGTATTGTAGAAAATGCACAAAAATTCAATAAAATAGATATTGGAAAAAAAAGTTAGCCTGGGTTACATGAACTGAACCCCCACCCCCAAACAGACAAGCAAAAATAACAAGAAACAATACAAAACAGTATCAGAGAGGTTACAGCATAGACTATTAGCAGGAGAATTAAGGTTCTGTAACTTTTATTACAGGGAACCTTTTTCCCCTTCTAGAAAAGGAGGAAAGTTCAGGTTTTTAACATACAGAATTAGACAAACTGCACAAGCATTTCCTGGAATTCTTCAGGTATTTTGTGATTGAAATCTCTTCCTTTCCAAATTTTAACTTGGTAGACTGTAGTGGAATCAAGTTTCCATGTTTTTGCCATTTTCAAATAATTTCTTAGATTTGAATACTATTGTTCTAAATGTCCTGTAAATCTATTTAGGTAAGCTGTCATAGCCACTGATGAATGGAATGATGACTCCAAGAATAAAGGGAAGCCTTTCAATGACAACAGGTTTTTGAGAAACTACATTTTTTTAAGATTCATTTTTATAGTTTTAATTTTTCTTCATTTGGGTTTTTTTGTTTTGTTTTGTTTTGTTTTGTTTTGAGAGAGGGGCTCACAATGTGGCCTTGGCTGGCTTAGAACTCTCTCTGTAGACCAGACTGGCTTTGAACTCAGTGATCCTCCTGTCTCTGCATCTCAAGTGCTGGGGTTAAAGGTATATGGCACTACACCCAGCAAGAAACTACAATTTTAATCACAGTTACATCATGAATTAAATTATTATCTATTATATGATTAAGCTGTAGGAAGAAGGTGGGTAGGGAAAATAAATATGTCCTTGTGATTTTTAAATGTTTTTTGCAAACACATTTTATTGAAGAATTGACTATAGTTTCTCTGCGATACACCAGATTTTGCTCATGTCAGCACATCATAATGTTCACCGTGTTCCTGGATTTGTCACTTGAGAATGTGCAGTAGCACCAGCCATGGAGTGCATCAAGGTGGCAGGTTTTACAGTAATGCCAAGTGTTAACACCATAAGTGTAAGACTTTACACACTTTGCAAAGGGATCTTGTTTTATTGAAATTCTTAACAACTGGCTGAACAGGTTCTCTGTGGATGCTGATAAAACTATACAATAGGGGCATAACCAAAGGACAACTTTTCAAAAATAACTCCTAAATACTGGTAGTCATAGAAGCATGTGATGCCAGATTTTCAGCAAAATCTGAATCTAGACAGAGGTTTTTTTAACTTGATGGATAAAATTCTCAATATAGAACCCTTGAGCAAAGCTACTCAATAACAGATGGTCATGGAAACAAAGTCTCTGTTCATCTCTTGCCTTTCTGTGAGGTCCTTTCTTACTCAAGATTATATCTTTCCCTGCATCCTTAAAGACCAACCAGATAACTTTTACTAAGACATTCCAGATAATTTGGGAAAGTCAGTAGATATTTATATGTACGTAGGGGGAATAGTCAAAATATGGAAACTCAATTCTCTGTACTAAGTCAACAAAGAAAGTAGAGGGGACTTGCTTGCTTTGGATGCTCTCTGGAGAGGCTAGATTATAAAATCTAGCTGACCAGAGCCTTAACATTCTCATCCGTTGAGGAACCATCTCATGATCTGTATATGATCCTAAATTACCTGTGTAACACACCTGCATAATTCTGGTTATTGAGCAGTCATGCATACTGAGAAGCTAGAGGGTAACTGACCTGCTGATCTATCTCACACAGACCTGAATCTTCTGCATTTGCTGTCACTAATGCTTCTCTACTTTTCACTCTGCCTGGATTCAGTGTTATAGCTAAAACTGTGATGTGAATAAAACTATTGTTTCCTTCTTAAAGTTGACATGAACTATGCAGCAAGTTCTACGGAAACATTGAAAAGTTTTAATGTTGGTTTACATTTTGCACAGGACCAGGGTAATCTCACCGAGAATGAGAGCTGCATTTGGAATGTCTGCACATCCAACCACAATGATTTTTTTTAATTTTCAATTTTTATTTTATATGTATTAGTGCTATGCCTGCATAGATGTAAGCACACCCATGTCATGCTGTGAGTATGGAGGACAGGAAAGGGTGTTAGATCCCCTGAAATTGGAGTTATGCATAGCTGTTAGCCACCATGTGGGTGCTGGGATTTGAATCCAGTTCTTCTGCATGAATACCTAGTGAATGTCTTTACCACTGAGCAATCTTTCCAGCCCCCACAACAATATTTTGAAAAATGCAGTTTCTTTACTTTGGGGGTTCATGAAGATCTTGGGAAACACATGCATGAATGTCAAGGGTCTGATCCAATTTTTCACGAATGGTTTGTTCTTTATGCAGAGTACAGTTTCCATTTTTAAAAATCCCACTATATTATACCAATTTATTAACATGTATTAAGTGCCTTTGGGAAAAGTAGTGTCCAAACATAATTTAACTTAAAATCGTGTTAGATCCTTAAAATGTGCTTATATGATTTTCATATTAAGGTAGGGTGAAAAACATTTTTGAAAGAAAATCTCATTACATATTTGTGTGTTTCTTTTTCCAATTCTGTGGTACCAATTTCAGTGTTATTAAAATAGAATCAGCATATCAGAAGATGTATTTAGAAGAATAAGCATTTAATATAACTATCCTAGTATGGTGATTTGAAGGAAAATGGCCCCCATAGGCTCTAAGTGTTTGGATATTTTGTCCTCTGTTGGTGGTGCTATTTTTGGAGGTCTTAGAAAATGTGGCCATCCTGGAGGAAGCACATCACTGGGGGCAGGCTTAGAGAGTTCTTAAACATTGTGGGATCTCCAGTCACTCTCTGGGCTTCCTGTGCCTGCTTGAAGATGTGAGCACTTAGCTTCTGCTCCTACTCCAGCCACCTCTGCCACCATACGTCTGCACCATGATGGACCCTTGTCCCTTTCTAACCATAAGCTAAATGAACTCTTCCTTGTATAAGTTCCCTTGATCACATGATTTCTATCACAGCAATAGAAAAGTAACTAATATACCCGGGGGACTATGGGTTGTATGTGTTTAGAATAAGCCATTTAATATAACTTCTCTGGGGAACTATAGCTTCGTTACTGATTTTGATGGGGGTTTGTTTTTTTTTTTTTTGAGGAAAATTTTATCAAAGGAGTTAGTGAATGATCATAACATTCTAATGATGACTTTTAAATTTCATAAATATTGGTAGTAAGGGAAGATTTCTAACATTAAATGCAATGTTTTAGGTTCTAGATTCTCCTAAGTCACTGAACTAGTCAAGGATAGTGCTGTTTCACACTAAAACTAATTTAATATATGTTAAGGAAACTCTTCAAGTAAGGCAAAATAAGCTTTAAGCACTGGACACAGGATCATAAGATGCAGCACAGCCTTATCATTTTATTGATAAAATAATAAATCAGAATATCTTTTATGTTCAAGACAGAATTAGTTATAAATTTTCTTCTTTCTCCACAAGAGATCAAACGAACAGAGTTAAAATAAAATACGCAAGATTACATAAGAGAAAGAATATAATAGTAAAGAAGAAAAGAATACAGTAGAGAAAATGAAACAGCAGAGTGTTATTAAGGAAACTAAGCTCAGTGTAGAACACAGGCCGATAGCAAGATAAGAATAGAATCCACAGAGGAAACATAGCCTTAAATGGAAGTGAAGTTCTAAATAATTTTGATTTTTCTCTTTAATCATGTACTCACATTGTTCTTCGTGTTGTCATTCAATTGAGCTTTTACAACACTTCCAAACATCTTAAAATAAAATTCAAAGCCTAAATCTTAAATCCTAGAGAGAGCTCCCATAACAATATTAGTGTTTTATTTCTTTCTTGCTTTCACTTTAGTTAAGGTAGAGAAGTCCAGGGAATACGTACTTAAAATCCTAATGGATAACAGAAAGAAACAAGTATTTGGGAAGCTAGGGAAAGAGAAAACCTGATCTCTAAGAAAGCAATTTTCATCCACATTTAATTGACACAATATACATTTTCTTTTGCAGAGATCTGAGAAAAAAAGTACATTTATTAATTCTCTAGTTTTTAATATTCATGTTAAAGTATTGTTTTCCCATTCATTATTGACCACACTAGACTTATTGATCCTAAGAATTATCAATAATCAATAAAGAAATGGGAGATTAAACCATCAATGTGGCAATTTAACAAAGCAGTGTTTATGCATAGGGGTCCTTATCTTTGTGGACACAATTTAATATAATAGAAAAGACCTGTCTGAAAAACTCTTTCTCTTCTTGACCTTCCTTAACAACTCAAGTTGAATGTGGCTGTTATATCTTCAATGAGCTTGCTTGCTTGCTTTTTCTTCTTCTAAAAATCTGTGGCTGTTACTGAGCTCACCTTTACAGATTGCCCTTTCCTGTAACCTCCTCTGTTTCCATGGATTTATCTATAACTGTTGGATATTCTAAAAGTATTTCTGCTTGGTTTTGAGTTCTCAGTCAAGTTCCCCTCTAATTTCTCTAATAAGGTGAAAGCTACCCTTGATTCTTTCCTTTATTTAAAACTCAACCAGCCTGATGCTGAATTCATCACCATGCCTGCATAGAAAGGTTTTATTGTGTTTTTACATGTACAGAATGGAATTTTTCTCAGATATAAAAAATAAAATCATAACATTTTCAGAAAAACAGATCGAACTGGAGACCATCCTGTTAACTCAAATAAGGCAGACTCTGAAGGACAAATCCTGCATTTTTACTCTAATCCGTGGAACCAAGATTTAAGTGTAGCTTAAAAAAATATCCTCATCAGATTCCTCAAAACTCCTCTCTCTGGCAACATTTTTTAAACATACCATGCTTACCAGACATTTTCCCAAAAAACTTTGGTTGGCATATGAGTTCCTTATCAAAAATTTTAATATTTCCTGCTGTACAAATCATAAAGCATATGCACATGAGATTAGGCTAATGTTTTGTCTATTTCCAAGATAGTGGTGTTACTATTGTAGGTTGGAAAATCTTTAGTAGGAAGTTTAGCTGGAAGTTTGTTTACCTGGAAAGCAGGGTTCTAGGGGCAGGTTGCTGGGGTACTATCTCACCCTCTGCCCTCCTTGTATCTCCCTGTTTTCTGTTTCCTGCTTAGCCATAAAGTGAACAACCCTCCTTTGCAACATGCTCCTTTTGTCTTGATGCACTGCCTAAAGACATGGGGCCAGGTAACCAAGGTTGAGCCAGAACAAACCATCCCTCCTATCAGTTGTTTTTCATTTCTTTAAAAAGTACTTTTTTTAATTGTGTGTATGTGCATGACACCCACCATGTGTGTGGGTGCCTGTGGAGCCCAGAAAAGGGTGTCATATTCCCTTGAGTTAGAATTACAGGTGGTTGTGAGCCACCAGAAGTGGGGACTGGGCACTAAACTTGAGTATTTCCAAAGACCATCAAGCACTCTTAACTTCTAAGCAGTCTCTCCAATCCACACCCACTTTAGTTGTTTCCATCAGACATTTGTCACAGTCATAGGAAAAGTAACCATGCAAGCCCTTTAGCCATCAATTATTCCTCCAATATGATACCCGTAGGCTAATCAGAATAAAAGACACTACTTTCACCTAACCAGGACTCACAATTTCCAGTCTCTACATCTTTGAAGCCATTTAAAAAAATTTCTCTATCTAAAACACTTTTTCTTTGTCTACCTAGGTATGACGTTACTTTTCTTTAAACCAAACATTGCTTTTTGTGTGTGTGTTCAATGCTTGGGGTTGAACCAAGGGCTTTGCATATCTTAGGCAAACTCTCAATCACTGAGCTACATCTCCAGCCAAGAATTCCTTTTCTTGACACCAAAAATAGAATGCTTCTGTAAAATCCTCCTGATCACATTTGCCTGAAGTGACAGTTTCCCTTTTTAAATGCTTATTGTAGTTTCTACTTTTCCCATTTCTGTATGACATCACTGTGGCCTAAAATGTACTTATTTGTGTATACATCTTTATCTAACTTCAACTGTATCACAAGTCCCTGAGTGCAGGTCATGGGATAACCACTGAACCCATATGAATGAAGGAAGGATGTCCTCCAATCTGGTCTCTCGAAAACCAATAACCTCACTGATTTACCAAGTATTTACTGAAGTTCTTTAATCAGGAGCCATCACTGTGGCCTAAAATGTACTTATTTGTGTATACATCTTTATCTAACTTCAACTGTATCACAAGTCCCTGAGTGCAGGTCATGGGATAACCACTGAACCCATATGAATGAAGGAAGGATGTCCTCCAACCTGGTCTCTCGAAAACCAATAACCTCATTGATTTACCAAGTATTTACTGAAGTTCTTTAATCAGGAGCCGTGCCAGGTGCTAGGATTGAGCAGAACAGAGCTTCCGCGGTACCTGCGCTGGAGTACTTCACCTCTTGCTGTGATAAATAACTGACAGAATCAACGTTGGAGTGGAAGTATTTATTTTGATTCACAGTTTGAGGTTGCAGTCCATCTTGGCCACGAAGCTATGGCAACAGGAGCTCAAGAAGGCTGGCTATATTGTTTCCACGGTGAATGCTGGTCCTCAGCGGGCTTTCTCATTTATTTGAGTCTAGCACCCCAGTCCAGGGGTTACCCACTTTTACGACGAATCTTCCCAGTTCAATTAACCTAATCCATATAATTCCTCACAGGTGTGCCTAGAGGCCTGTCTCCAAGGTCATTCTAGATCCTGTCAAGTTGATCCACACTAATAGTCACAGTCCCTGCTGCTATGGGGCATGAAGTCTAGTAGAAGAAATCAACATGAAATATATTTACACACAGTGAGTGTGAAGCATACATGCTGAGGAGGGAGAATCCTTTGGTGGTTGGTCGCTATCTATTCACTGGGGCTTACTGCTAACTCGGGAATATCTTTTTTGTCTCATAAGAATGGCTGGGAATAGTGAAGCAAGAGGCTTGAAGCTGGGAGCTGTGCTATGGAGAGTACCTCCTAGCTGTGGATGAAATAGCAACTTCCTGGAAACTATCAGGATGACAGTGAATGAAGCCATTATTCACGGGCTTATGCTAGCACTATGTATAGTATTCTTCGACATTTTTCCCACAGATTTGCAAGGATTTTATTCCTACTTTTGAGATAACAAAACAGGCTTTAAAAGATCATGGGAGTGTCTGAAATCCTGTGTATAAAGAACAAGGCAGGTTCCGATCTGAAGCATGTTCTTTCCCCAACATGCCATGAGTAGACTTTGTGTAAGGTTTTCCACACAAGTATACTTGAAAGTGATCAGACAGATACCCCAGACGTCCCTTCATTGGGGGTCCACTTTAAGAAGCTTGTCATCAATGGGGGCATCGGGCTCGTTGAAGAAAGATTTAATTTAAAAAACCCTTTTCACGCTTTCCTCAGGAATGGGGAGATCACACAAGGCACGGTCTGTACTTAGAGTGTGGTCCTTTCAACATTTTATGATCAAAACACAATGTATTTGGCTTACTGCTTATTTTTTACACATGAAAATATAAGTAACAAAGAAAAACTTTGAAATTATTTCCATGTTCCTATAGTAAATGCACTACTCCACTGAAATCTGTATCTCGAATTTCCTCATAGTATTGTTTATGCAGAAAAGTACCTTTTTCTACTCCCTCTATACTACAATGTTTGAAATGTTTGATTTCATGTTTTATTGATACATAAATAGTATTTTCCCATTTTTAAAACATACTTAGTGATACCTAGTTCACTGTCCCATAAAAGTTAGCATTTTTTCTGAGTATATTATTAATTTAAAAAATGTAACACTTTCTACCTTAGTCTTGGTTTTTATATAGACTATAAAATTTTAGATTCACTGATTGTTTTTGCTATTCTGCCAATTTTAATTTTAAAACTTATATATACAGGAGTAAAGTAAATCTTTGTGTAGTTTTCATACCGTTTATAGTAGTACTTCAAATCACCTAACAAAAGTTCCTTAGATGTTGACAAATTTTATTGGAACGGTAATTTCAGCACACCTGAAATCTAAGTATTCGACTCCAAAGCATTTTCTGGCCATGCCATGTTAAAAAGCCAAAGCTTTGTTCCTGAATGTAGACAAAGTAAAAACTTAAATTCTCTATCTGCAATCTAATATCCAACAAGATATACTGAATTCTGGAGTTTAAGATGCCTATCACTTAAAATAAAAACAAAATATATTTGAACCATGAAATTTTAGATTTAACAAATCAATCATCCCAATGTCTTTATTGTGAGGATATCAAAAGACCTCTTCAAATTCTTTGTACACATGAAGATATAAGTAACAAAGAAAGCTGTTCAAAATTATTTCCATGTTTCGATGTCAAAATGAATGGCAGATGCAGAACGCGGCATTTGTGACAGATTCGGAGTAAGACTCCTCTGTTTACTCCATTTTGCTTTCAACTATTCTACTCTTGAACTTATAAAGGTTTAGTCATTTTGATCACCTACTGAAAAAGAAACTTTTCTATGAGCTACTAACCTACTAGGAAGGAGTGATTACAGTGTTAGGCACCAGCATTCATCTATGACAGCACAGCAACGGCATTACCTTCAATTTACGTCTCTGCTCTGCACAGCTGTTGGAGAACCACAAGTCTGTCTCATGGCTGTAAATGTAACAAGAACAATAATGCGACCAATTTTCATACCTAATCTAAATTAAGTAGATTTGTCATTGGCTAGATAATTGATAATGTATTTTACAAAAAATTAAAGTCTATAGATTTTTGAAGTGTGGATGTGCATGCATGGTGTGTGTGTGACTGCATGTGTGTGTGTGTGTGTGTGTGTGTGTGTGTGTGTGTGTTTATTTGTGTGAGAGAGGGACTGAGAGAGAATTTATTCCTTAGAAGATTTAAATCTGTTTCATGAAATTGAAAACATTATATATTCTCAATGGCTAACTTTCCTCATTATGGATCTCTATAGTATATCATGACTAGGAAATGCTAGGAGTGGAAATAAATAAAAGAAATTTAAATGAAAGACCATATTCTGCTATAACAACCAGAATGTTTATAGTAAAAATGTAAAGAAATATCTTGTGGTAATGTTTAGGTGAACATCAGTTCTAATTTGCATCAATATTTAAGTTATTTGCTAGTATCTCATTAATTGATGTACTTAATGACTGGGCTATTTAAATGGTCCATCATATAATGAATAGAATATGAAAACATGTTTTAAATACTAATATTCAGAACCTATAAGTGAAACTGAGGTCATGATTACTGTTGGTAATGTCAGGTGTGATAGATACTACTTCCTTTTGCTGTATGCATGCTAATATCTATGCCATCTGTATGACAAAAATGAGGAAATATAAATGAAATAAATACATTATAAACATTATTTTTCTGCTGGGAAACTAGCTGTACTATGCCACATTTCAAATCTGGTTACCACTTCTTAACATCTAAAAAGAAAGTTGGGTGATTCGAAAACAAGCAACTGAATATTGTTCTTGTGACTTGAGACATCAAGATTTAGTTATCGAATCTGTATTTTGTTTCAAACCTCATAAAATGGCTATATGAAAATATATTTTAAAATAAAAATATGAAACATCTCTTCTGATCTTCTAAAGGTGTTGTACCTAATATAGCAAAAGCAACACTACCTATAAACATCAGATCCCTTTCCTTGCAAGTGCAGACTCAGCATTTTTAATTAACCTTTAGGAATTTAAAACATAATACATACAGCTATATCAGAAAAGTTTCGTTATACTTGGTGGGATAAAATTAGACTATGAGAGAGTCATATAAAGTAACTTTAAATTTTAAATTCATATCACATGATTAAAAATTTTAACAAAATACTCTGCTCAAAAAATAAATGCAACTCATCTGAAATATTATTTGCAAATTCCAAGATAGGCATTAACTAATACCCCTGTTTGAAAACAGATGTGTAAACTCATATAAAATGCTGCTGGGTTTTGATTAAATACTCAATATAATCTCTGCATGTCTACTATTGCCAGTACCATGAAATATTAAAATTGCAGTTTCACACTATATTAATTACAATGAATATGTTGGTGAACAAATATCTCTCCATTATTTCTATTTTTTTCATTCATAAAAATCTATTATTTGTGTCCTTTTAGTATAATCCCATTAAAATGATAATACTAAAATCCTTCGGTCTTATAATCTGTACAATGGAGCATTAAGCACTAAATACAACTGGCACATGGAGTTTACTATATTTACCAACTGCAGTTATTAATTGGTATTTATGACACTTTTAACAATTCTTTCATGTTGAAATAAGAAAATTGAGAATTCAGAACTGATTCAGCTCAGAACTGATTCATATTAACATATGATACATGAAAAATTTCTTATTA
>NW_008334566.1:1478923-1481423 GCF_000622305.1 Nannospalax galili | reverse complement strand
ACTTTAAGGCTGAATTTCAATAAAAAAGTGCTCAGAGACACTTCATATTTGTAACTTGTTATTGTAGTTACAAAAAAAGATGAACTATTAAGAAATAAAACATTTTCATCAATATAAAGGTACCAGGTGTCAAATTACACAAATTATTATTTTGAAATTCATTTCTTATGTATATCGTTAAATAAAAAAGCTAAGTTCCAGTTTCTTCATAAAGTTCAAGAGCCAGTTAGGTGTTCATAAGGTCACCTCCCCTTCAGAAATTAATTTAGAATGAAAACCCAAGAGTTGTTTACAAAATTTCCTTTAATAATGACTGAGTCCTTTTCAAATACACAAGAGGAGAGATTTCTAAGGCAAATCATATCTAATTTCCCAAAACATACTTGTTTTGAATTAAGGGTGCACTTTACTTAACAAAGTTACCTAATTTTAGTAAGGACAGAGAAAATTAAGATAGGATATTCTCAAATTTAAAATAAGATTAAATGTTTTGAGAAAAAATACAAATATTTACAAGTAGATTAAAGTTACAGTTTTGTTAGCAACAAAGGTGTGAGAAAGCATTTCCCAGAACTGAGAGTATTTTGTTCTCTAAAATGTTTATCAAAAATATCAACCTTAACAATTACTGCATGATTTTAAATAATGAAACTTTTGTAAGAAGAGCAGAGATCAGGAGTATTCCTCTTCTGCCTTGGTATTAACTTCATGTTGTGAGGAGTCTCACACAAATTAAGTTTGCTGAATAAGTCATTGTTATTAATTTAGGGTGAAACAGCTTTGTAACCTGTCAGATAAACCTGTCAGAATATTTTTTCAAGAAAACTGAAAACAGTCACCAGAAATGAAATGACTTGAGAATAGTTTAGAGATATCCAGCAAAACAAAAAATGTTGAGTATGCTAAGGTTTAAAAGTGACTCCCTTTTTTTTCAAAATAAATATATGTATATTTTGGGAAAAAAACAGACATCAGTCATATCTCTCCTCATAAAAATAGGAATGCTTAACCTATCAGCCTGTTGCATTTGAGACATTAAAATGAAAAATGACATCTACACCCATTAATATCTTCAATATATAAACAGCACAGCGTGACACATTCTTGAGAGCTGAAGGCTACAAAATCTCTGTGAAACATAAATAACAAAGCACTCAGACGCATATTTGATGTTGATATTCATCTCTGAGAAAAACACTGCCGCCTCGGCTTCTTATGAAAATAGAAACAGCCCAAATGGATCTCCTATAATTGGTTTCAGATAGCGAGGTCAGAAGAAATATGATACAAGAACCGATTATGTGGAACAGGCGAAACAAGAATGTTTACACAGTCACTCCCCGCTATACTGACAAGGGGTGCAGACTTTGCAGATAAAGAGCACCCAGAAAGAAATTCCCAGAAGAACATCAGGCTTTTTGCTTCTCATACTCACATATTCTAATCTTTAACACAGGATCATTTAATATGTTATTTTGAATACAGAACAAAAATTAGTTTTCCAAACAGAATTTTATTTTCTAGCTATTTTTCCAAGTGTAGTTGATAAAAATTATATTTAAATTCTTTCAAAAGGGTAAGAACTTCTATGCTGTTCTGCTTTTCTTCTTGTTATGTTCCTACTACAGAGAATATACTGATAAATGTGATCTGAAATCTTATAATTCTATTTATTAGAAGAAGATTAATCATCTAATTGTCATAACCTATTTTCAAACAGCAATCTATCAGAGTGAAATTATGCATCTGTAGCTATTGACCCTTCATTTTATCATACACGATACATAATTAGAATAAGTTTGTTGGAAAAAAGAAAATTATTCAAAACTATTTTTTGAAATCATTATTTTTATAGTACATTTTGCATAGAGAATAAATATGTGCACTATTGCATATATAGTGTACATAAAAATGGAATTCAAATTGAAAAGCTAAAGTTTTTGTGATAAACTAGGAATGAGTAATGTCTTGTCAAGCTTCTGATACTAGGTTTCTTTGGATCAGTATTCCTGGTGCAGATCGAGTGGGGGAGATAGCCAAGAAAGACACTGGTTATGATAGAATGGGTTCTCAAATCATCTCCAGAGTCACTAATAAAAGCCTCAGGATTCACGTCCAAAGTTAATACTCGGTGTACCACAGTACATCCCTAAACATCCCCTAAGAAGTAAGTCTGTTACAGAAAATAATGGCAAAGACTGCTTTTGTTCTTTCACATCTAGCATCATACACTCATGCTGACGGGAGGGATACATTCTCCTCCTCAGAGTTGGCATTCAGTAGCTTGCCATAAATAATGCCAAGTAACCTAGTTTGTCATCCCTTTTCTTACCCCTGTGTTGTCAATGAGAATGAATTGCTAAAAGAACAGAGCAGAAGACCCATATTATCCATTATACTACCAATTATGAATCATTCACATATGAAGGAATTCTGCCAACTTTAAAATTCTCAAAAATGAAAGGCAAAAATAAATTAGAATCAGTTTCACATCATTTGT
>NW_008334566.1:1469920-1478894 GCF_000622305.1 Nannospalax galili | reverse complement strand
ACAAACTTAGCGTTTTTTTTTTTTTTTATTATGATGACAGAATCATCATTTGTTTGAGTATGGATTGAAAACTCATTACAACATATTAGATAGATATGAACCTAAATCCATACTGCTAAATTATAGTACAATCTGAATGTAAATAATTATTTGTATATTCTTTCACCATTTTCCTTATCAGTTTTAAAGTACAATTGCAGATGTAGAATCTGAAGAAATGTTTAGAAAAATAAAACACATGAATGTTACTTACCATGGAAGTTTTATATTTCCATTAGCCACATCAGGAACTAAGCATGGCATACTTAAAAAGACAGAGGTCTTGTGACATTGTTTCTCCCTTAAAAGACTTTATTGTTTAAGAAAGGACATCTAGTTGGATGTCAAAATGTCACAAACAATGTTAATTGAAAATACGAATCACAAGGAATACTGTTAAAGTAAAGCTAGCAAACTGAAATACTTGGTTACAGGGTGAAGGACAGGAATAAGGTAGGAATAACTACAAAATGTAGAATCCACAAAGGAGAGAACTGCTGTTAGAAAGGAGATCATAATAAAGAGATAGGTGCTGGGGTAAGATGATGGCTTTTACCTGCTTTCAGGATAGTCAATACAAGGTTTCTCTAGGATGAAGTTTATCAGACAAAACTCTAAGTTGGGAGTGATAAGGATGATAACTAATTTGCAGTTGGGAAATAGATGTACAGTTAAAGTAAAGGTAGTTTAATAGATGACTGATAAAGTGAATGAGGATAGGAGACGACTCCAAGCCCCAAAGCTAAAAAAGAAAAAAGAAAATTTGATGAGATGAGATGAAAAGAGAGGCAATGAATCGTGAGGAGACCATAGTGATAAAAATCATACATACACAAATGAAACAGAGAGCCTTGAAGATGCCTATACATCTACAGCTAGTTGATTTATAACAAAGGTGCTGAAAACATGCAGTGGGGATTGGAAGTCTTCAAGAAGTGATTCTGTGAAATTGAATTTTCATACACAGAGGAATGATACTAGACTACCATGTCCCACCAGCTATAAAAATAAGCTTTTGATGTATTAAAGACAATAACTGAAACTATAAAACTACTGGAAGAAAACATAGAGGAAATGATTCAGGACATGGGAATGGGCAGGAATTCATTGTACTACAGACTCCCAAAGCCTAAGAAACAACAAAAACAGTAGGAAGATAGGATTGCATGAAACTAAAAGCCTTCTGTATAGCAAAAGAAATCAACAAAACTGACAACTTACAGAATTAAACTTAAAACCTGCCCTTTTAATCTGAGAAGAGGTTAACATCTAGACTATATAAAGAACTCAGTACAAAAGAAAAAGAAAGAAAACAAAAAAATCAAACAACTTGACTAAAAATTGAGAAAACTGATATAAATCAATATTTCTTAAAATAAGGCATGGACAACATGCATATGAAAATGCTAAATATCACTAATCATCAGAGAAATGGGAGCACAAAAAATGAATTCTCTCTTGTAAGAAGAGATTTATCAAATAGACAAAGGAGTTTGCCATAGTGGCACAAGTCTTTAATACCAGCACTTGGGAGGCAGAGATGGGCAGAATTCTGTAAGACTGAGGTCAGCCTGTTCTACATAGTGAATTCAGTTTAGCTGTGGCTATAGGGAAGTACTGTTTCAACAACAAAAGAAAAGAAGAAAGAAAGAAAGAAGAAAGAAAGAAAGAAAGAAAGAAAGAAAGAAAGAAAGAAAGAAAGAAAGAGAGAGAAAGAGGCAAAAGATAAGTGCTGGTGAGGATGTTGAGAAAATTTTTGCATACTTTTGGTAAAATGTAAATCAGTATAGCCACTTAAAAATTAAAAATAAAACTACCAGATTATCCATTAACTCAACAACTGAATTTCCTAAGGAAATGAAATCAGTTTGATGAGGATTCCTCTGAACTGCTATGTTTATTGTAACACTATTCATATTAGCCATGGAATAGACACAATATAATGTCCATGAATTAATAAAACAGACAACACAAATGTAGTTCATATACAGTGAAGAATATTCAGTCACTTATGTTAAGTGAAATAAACCAGCCATAAGAAAAAAAAACTATTACAGTATCTCATTCATGTGTATAAGTTCAAAACAATAATCTCATAGACTTTGAGAGTGAAAGGCTAAGAAGTGAAGGATGTCAGGAGGGATGGGGACAAGTTGATCATAGGAACAAGTTAAAACTAGCAGCAAGAGACTCTTTTCTAATTTTCATGGCAGGATGACTATGGATAACAACACACTGAAAATGTTAGAAGGAAGAATTTTGAAAATTCTCAACGTGAAGAAACGATAACTAGATTTTTAAACTAGGTTTAAAAATTACAGTGCCACCTTTGCTGCTCTGGGCAGCCCAGCCCCACAGCTTCCTGAAGCCAGCAGCTTGCCTGGGTAAGTTTGGCTGCTGCACCCACTGCCCCTTGACTCCTCCAGCTTCATTCAGCCTCCCAGCTCCCTGACTCCATCTCTCCTCCTAGCAGGAGGACTGGCACATGTTCTGTCTCAGCATCCCAGATCTCTAGCCTGATCTCTTGGCCCAGACTCTCCACAGATACCTGATCCTTTGCATCTAGACCAAGCCAATTCCTCACTCTAGTCCCCACCTCCCTTTGCATCTCTGGGCAGCCCAGCCCTAGAGCCTCCTGGAGCCAGCAGCCTGCCTGGGTAAGTTTGGTTGTGCCCATGGAACCCTGACTTCCTCAGCCTCATTCACCCTCCCAGCTCCTGACCCCATCTCTGCTCCTAGCAGGGGCACTGACTCAACCCTTGTTGTGACACCCCAGACTCATGGACTGAACTCTTAGCCCAGATTCTCCACTGCTTCCTGACCCTTTGCATCGAAACCAATTCCTCACTGTACTCCTCAGATGCCTTCGGGCCTCTTCTTGCCCCCACCTCCCTTTGCATCCCTGGGGGCCAGCATCTTTCCTGGGCCCTGCTTCCAGGCCAGCCCAGCCCTCAAATTCCTGAGGCCAGCTTATTTCCTGGAGGGATCCAGATCTTAGGAGAAAGCCTGAGAGCATTTGATCCACATCCAACTTGGCCCTCTGTGGGAACTCCTGAGCAGCAAGACAAAAGCAATTTGGCCACTCCAATATAAAAATCAAAAGAGAAAACCTGAAGCCTAGACCAACCAGCTTTTCATGCCCAACAAGAAAACCACAAAGGCACATAAAGTTTACAAAAAGAAGCAGACCAAAACTCAACAAAGGGAGGCTTGAGTCTCACACAAGAACCAGAATTTACAAAAGAAATCCACATGTCAAAGTCACAGAGAAAAATAATAACATGAAAAATCAAAATAATATATCACCACCAAGTATGATCAGTCCTCTAGAGGAGTACAATGAGAACCCCCTCTAGAGATAACACAGGACATGGAACTCAAAAGAACAATTATAAACATGATAAAAGAATTCAGTTAATTTAAAGAACACACAAAGAAAGAAATCAAAGAACTGAAAGAAGATAGGGATAAACTTCTGAATGAAATCAGAACAGAGTTAGAAATATTGAAGAAAGTTCAGGGTGAAATGAAGAAGGAAGTGACACACTTGGTAAGCCAATTAGAAGTGACAGAAGAAAGCCTCACCAAGAGGATGAATGAAATGGAAAACAGAATATCAAGACTGAAAGATAAAGTGGATGATTTTGACCACTGAAGCAAAGATTATGAAAAATTTAAGAAAACAGAATGGAATATACAGGAAATGTGTGACACCATAAAAAGAAGAAATTTATGAATCATAGGAATAGAGGAAGGAGAAGAATCTCAGGATAATGGTATGGACTAGATCTTCAACAGGATTTCAGAAGAAAGAAAGACATGATCATAGAACAACAAGGAACAAACAGAATGTGAAACAGACAGGACCACAAAAAAAACTCTCCATGGCATATCATAGTAAAAAACACTAAACATATAGAACAAAGAGAGAATACTGAAAGCTGCAAAAGAAAAGTCACACATAAAGGAAAATCCATCAGAATTACAGCTGACTTTTCAGTGCAAACTATGAAAGCCAGAAGAGCCTGGACCAAAGTATTCCCAGTTCTAAATGACCACAGATGCCAACCCAGATTACTTTACCCAGCTAAAGTGTTTATTATAGTTGAAAGGGAAAGAAAAATCTTCCATGCCATAAAAAGGCTGAAAGAATTCATGTCCACAGAACCAGCCCTTCGGAGAGTTCTTTAAGCAATACAAAGAGCTGAAGAAAGGAATGACTATACTCAAGGGGTTATAGAAAGAAACTTAATGAAGGTTAAACTATAGAAATGCACAGCTACACCAAGAATGTTAACAGAAATAAAAATGACAGGAATCTATACACATCTTTCATTAATAACTTTAAATATCAATGGACTGAACTCCCCAATCAAAAGACACAGACTAGTTGAATGGATTAAGAAACAAAACCCATCTTTTTGTTGTCTGCAAGAAACTCATCTCACTTTCAAGGACAGGTACTACTTTAAGGTGAAAGGATGGAAAGAAATATACCAAGTGAATGGTACTAAGAAAGAAGCAGGTGTTGCAATCCCAATATCTGACAAAATAGATTTTAAAACTAATCAAAAGAGATAAAGAGGGATGCTTCATTATGATCAAAGGAACAATTGACCAAGAAGATGTTAGAGTCATGAACATATATTCACCAAACTCTGGTGCACCCAACTTGATAAAATCAGTACTACAAGACTTTTACACTCAGATGAATCCTAACTCATTAGTAGTGGGTGACTTCAATACCCCATTGTCTCCATTAGATAGATCAACAGGGCAGAGAATTAACAGAGAGACATCTGAATTAAACAATACCAATAAATCAAATGGGTCTAACAGATATCTACCGGATATTCCACACATCAAAGAATATGCTTTCTATTTGGTGCCCTATGGAACTTTCTCAAAATCAACCATATATTGGGGCATAAAACAAACTTCAACAAATACAAAGTGATTGAAATAATTCTATGCATTCTATCAGACCACAATGCAATAAAGCTTCAAATCAACACTGGAAGAAACCCTAGTAACTACATGAACACATGGAGATTAAACAACACACTCCTGAATGATGAATGCATCAAAGAAGAAATTAAGAAAGAAATAAAAGTATTCCTGGAAGTAAATGAAAAAGAGACACAACACAACACAACCTCTGGGACACATTGAAAGCAATCTTTAGAGGGAAGTTTATAGCTCTAAGTGCCTACCTTTAATCCCAGCACTTGAAGGGAGAGGCAGGCGGATCTCTGTGAGTTCAAGGCCAGCCTGGTCTACATAGTGAGTTCCAGGACAGCTGGGGCTACAGGAAGATCCTGTATCAAAAAGACCAAAAAAAAAAAAAGTCAGAACACAAATAAATGACTTAACATTGTAACTCTAGACACTTGAAAAGCAACAACAAATGAAACCAAAACCTAGCCGACAAGAAGAAATAACAAAAATCAGAGAAGAAATTAATGAAATAGAAACAAAGAATACAATACAAAGAATCAACAAATCCAAGAGCTGGATCTTTGCAAAGATAAACTAGATTGACAGATTGCTAGCCCACTTAACCAAAGGAAAGAAAGAGCACCTTCAAATCAACAATATCAGAGATGAAAGGGGAAAAATCACAACAGACACCAGAAAGATAGAGAATATTATAAGGGAATCCTTTAAAAACCTATATGCTACTAAATTTTAAAAACTAGGAGCAACCAAAACTAAACCAAGAAGAGAGCAACAACTTAAACAGATGCATAACACATAAGGAAATTGAAACAGTAATACAATACCTCCTGAATGAAAAAGCCCAGAACCAGATGGATTTACAAGAGAATTCAAGCAGACAATTAAAGAAGATCTATATCCAATACTACTTAATTTATTCAAAAAAGATAGAAATAGAAGGACAACTTTCAAACTTGTTTTATGAAGCCAGCATAACTCTAATACCAAAGCCAGGTAAAGATACAACCAAAAGAGAAAACTATAGCTCCATATCCTTAATAACATAGAGGCAAAAATTCTCAAAAAAATACTTGCAAACTGCATACATACATCAAAAAGATCATCCACCAATCATTCACCATGATCAAGTTGGCTTTGTTCCAGAGATGCAGGGATGGTTCAATATACATAAAGCAATAAATATAATAAATAATACAAATGGACCCAAAGACAAAAACCACATGCTCATCTCAATAGATGCAGAGAAGACCTTTGACAAAATTAAACATACATTTATATTCAAAGTCCTAGAGGGAACTGGAATGGAGGGAGCATACCTCAACATAATTAAAGCCATACACCATAAACCGACTGCCAACATCATTCTAAATGGAGAAAAAATGGAAGCATTCCCATTAAAATCAGGAATCAGGAAGGCTGTCCACTATCTCCACTCCTTTTTAACATAGTGCTTGAAATTTTGTAAGAGCAATAATGCAAGAGAAGGAAATTAAAAGAGTAATGACTGGAAAAGAAGAGATCAAATTATCCCTTTTTGCAGATGATATGATATTGTACCCAAGGGATGTCAAAAATTCCACCAGAAAAGTCCTAGAAATTATTAACACATTCAGCAAAGTGGCAGGTTATAAATTAATCTACAAAAGTCTGTAGCCTTTCCATATACCAAAACAAGCAATCAGAGAACGAGTACATGGAAACACTACCCTTCACAATAGCTACAAAAAAAAAATCTTGGAATAAACCTGACCAACGATATTAAAGACCTCTACCATGAAAATTTTAAATCTTTAAAGAAAGACATTAAGGAAGACATCAGAAGATGGAAGGACCTCCCATGCTCATGAATTGGAAGAATTAATATTGTAAAAATGGCCATCCTACCAAAAGCCATTTATACATTCAATGCAATGCCAGTCAAAATCCTCGTGACATTCTTCAGAGAGCTGAACAAAACCATCCTGAGATTCATATAGTAGCACAAAAGACCTCAGATGGCCAAAGCAATCCTGAGCACTAAGAGCAATGCTGGGGAGATTACTATACCAGCCTTTATACTGTATTACAGAGCTATAGCCCTAAAAACAACATGGTACTGGCACAAAAATAGACCCATAGATTAATGGAACAAAATTGAACACCCAAATATGAGCATATGCAATTTTAGCCACCTGATATTTGACCAAGGGGCCAAGAACATTCATTGGAGGAAAGACAGCATGTTCAGCAAATGGTGCTGGCAAAACTGTATCTTCACCTGTAGAAGAATGAAACTAAACCCTATCTTTCACATTGCATAAAAGTAAACTCCAAATGGATCAATGACCTCAATGTGAAGCCTGAAACTCTGACACTGTTAGAAGAAAACATTGGCAAAAACCTGCAAGAAAGAGGTGTAGTAAATGATTTTCTAAACCAGACATTAATTGCTCAGGAAACCAGGTCAAGAATCAACAAATTGGATGTCATTAAACTAAAAAGCTTCTGCACATCAAAAGAAGCAACCAAGGAAGTGAAAACACACAGAATGGAAGAAACTTTTCACCAGCAACACATCTGACAGAGGTTTAACATCCAGAATATATAAAGAACTCAAAAAACAAAAGAATCAAGAAAGGAAGTAACCCAATGAAAAGATGAGCTAAGGAGTTGAACAAAGAGTTCTCAAAAGAAGAAATAAAGATGGCTAAGAAGCATCTTAAAAGGTTTTCAACATCATTATTAATTAGGGAAATGCAAATTACAAACACTTTATTTTATCTTACCCCACTCAGACTGGCTAACATCAAGCGAACAAATGATACCAAATGTTAGAGAGGATGTGGGGAAAGGGGAACACTCATCCACTGCTGGTGGTGCTGCAAGGTTGTTCAATCCCTATGGAAAGCACGCTTTAATCCCAGCACTCGGGAGGCAGAGGCAGATGGATCGTTTTGAGTTCAAGGCCAGCCTGGTCTATACAATGAGATCCAGGCCAGCTGGGGCTACAGGGCTACCCTATCTCAAATAGACCAAAGGAACAAAAAAAACAAAAAACAAACTATAAATGAACCTACCATTTGACCCAGTTATACCATTCTTTGGCATATACCCAAAGAACTCATCCCATTGCAGAGACACTTGTACATCCATGTTTGTTGCTACTCTTTTCACAATAGCTAAGAGGTGGAAACAGCCTAAATGTCCCTCAACTGATGAGTGGATAATGAAAATGTGTTTCATTTATATGATGGAATTTTACTCAACAGTAAAGATGAAATAATGAAATTTGCAGGTAAATAGGTAGAAGTAGAAAGTGTTATACTAAGTGAAGTAATGCAGACTCAGAGAAAAAAGACGTATGATCCCCCTCATAGGTGATATGTTGATCCTAGTAGCAAAGCCTTATAAGTGAGTATGTATCCAGACATAACTACAGGAACCAGAATAATGAAAAGAAACCATGGAGGTAAAGGAAAGGAAATATTTGAAAGAGAAGAACAGTTGGCATCAGGCATTAATAAGGGAGAAATGGATAAAAATGGGTTAATTTAGGGGAAGGGGGAGGGACTATTATATAAGGAACCTTGGGGATAAGTGGAAAGAAGGAGCTCAAGAGAGGTGGAACCATAGGAGAAGGGTATTATTAAGTCAGAAATGGGAAAAATGGGGGCATTTAAAGGGGAAACCATGGTAGAAGGGTTAGACAATGTGAGAGATAAATAATGCATAGCTAGTTAAAAAAAAAAAACAGAGGGAACCACATTAATTGACTACCCTACTGACAAATTACACATACAAGTATCACAAGGAATACAGTACATGTATCTCTAGGCAAGGTTTATCTGAGAATGTCTGGACTTTGCCCAAGCTTTATCTACATAGCACATAGTAATTAAAAATACCAGACTGGTGGAAATAACCTTCTTGGGTGTCTAACAGCCATACTTTGAGGCCTATACTAATTTGGTCAGAGGGACATAAAGGACAGTTTTTG
>NW_008334566.1:1463285-1469747 GCF_000622305.1 Nannospalax galili | reverse complement strand
CCAGGGGCTCCTCCCAAGCCCATGTGACCCATGAGGAACAGATCCTCAAACAGCCTTAAGAGTAAAAATAAATGGGTTTATCTGGGCCAACTGTATGGCCTTAAACACCCAAAAGGAAAGTATAACTAAAGATTAAAGGGATCAATATAACTCTTTAAGAGTCTATGTGTATAGCTAAAAGCTACATAATAAGAAACAATGCCAGACAGGAGATACCTTCCTTTAAGTTGTTGGCCAGGGTGGCCCTAGAAACTCCCAGACAGTAACCCAACATAGAGCTGGGAAAGGGACGAGCAGACCCCAATATTTTTTCTTTAAGCATTTCCTTTTTATTTTTTTTAACTTTTACAAAAACCTATTGACAATTTCATGCATGTATATAAAGTGTTTTGATTTAATCCATGTCCACTCCCTCCATTCCAATGTTCCCCCCTTTGAAGAGGCAACCCTAAAACCTTTTAAGGATTACATACAAGCTCCCAAATACTTTTGACATTTTTGGTCTTTGACAGAGAGCATGTTGTTAACAGGCCCAAGGGCATTTTGACTTTTAACCAAGAAACTGGCTAATTGTCTTTGGGGTCTTTTTACCCTAACTGCCTAGGCAATTCCTACCTCCTGTTCTTTTCCTCACACCGTCCTCTGAAGGGGTTCTCAAAATTGCCAATAGGGAATAGAGATGCAGACTGCTCTGGCTTTTTCCATGCAGAACAGGGACGCAGGTTGAGGCAAATGGACTACCTCTTCAGTGTGTCTATCTAAAAGACTCCCAAATTGCATAACTCTTGTCTCTAAGGGGAAAAGAAAGTCCTTGAATCATGAATAGGAGATGTGAAGAAGTAAAGGCAAGAGTAATTACCATTACAAGTTCTAGACAGGGAACTAGAAAAAAGTCAAAACAGGGCAATTTTCAAATGTTGATATCAGAGTTCATTGGAGTTTCTTGACAAGGGCTTCCAAAAGCATCCCTCTAATGGGTTTTTCCTCATTTTTCTTTTGTCTTCCAAGGCTGGACTAGCTGGGTGGGAAGAGTGGCTGGATGCTCAGGTGAGGGTTCATTGATCCTGCTTGGCCCTCCTTTAATGAATGAGCACAACTGTCAACAAGCCTAATTGTGACTGTGTTTAGCGATTGGGCTCAGCCAAAGTCGTGATGATGGTAGTTATGTTATGTGGAAGGGGCTGCTGTATAGCATCATTTTATTAAAGGGACCTGGAATTCAAAAGGATTTGGTGCTAGGAGCCAAATATGAGGAAGAACATATGTCGTTTGTTTTTCTGAGTCTGTGTTACTTCACTTAGTATAACAGTTTCTAGATCCATCCATTTACCTGCAAATTTCATTATTTCATTTTCTTTATTGCTGAATAAAACTCCATTGTATAAATATAACACATTTTTGTTAACCACTTGTTAGTTGAGGGACACTGTACAGCAAAAGAAACAATAAAAAAGTAAACAGAAAACCCACAGAATGGGAAAAAATCTTCACCAGTGATACATCTGACAGGTTTAACATCCAGAATATATAAAAAAATTAAGAAATGAAATGACCGAATTAAAAGATGGGCTAAAGATCTAAAGAGAGAGTTCTCAAAAAAAGTATTAAAGATGGCTAAGAAACATCACAAAAAGTGATCAACATTATTAGTAATTAGGGAAATGCAAATTAAAACCACCCTAAGGTATCACCTTACCCCGATCAGACAGGCTAGGATCAAGAGAACAAATGATACCAAATGCCGGCGAGGATGTGGAAAAATGGAACCCTCATTCACTGCTGCAAACTCATGCAGCCTCTATGGAAAACAGTGTGGAGAACTCTTAACTAAAAATGAACCTACCATATGACTTGGCCTATACGCAAAGGATTCGTCCTATTGTAGAGACACCTGTACAACCATGTTTGTTGCTGCTATTTTCACAATAGCTAAGAGTTGGAAGCAACCTTAGTGTCCCTGAGCAGAGCCCAATCTTATCTAAAAGAATATTGAGAACTGCTTGCTGCTAGATGGGGAAGAGCTGATCTTCCTAAAACAAGGAACTCTAGATAGGCTGACTGGATTCAGAGGCTGGACAAGCACTGGAGAACAGCTGGTGGTGCCAACAACACAACAATAACAGGGACTACAGAGTATATGGGCTCCGGGGGGTGGGGGAGGGACAATGGAAGGGTGCCATTTGGGATGTGGGTATATAGATGAATAAGATTGTTTGGGATGTGCTGTATGAAATAAACACAAACAAAAAAATCAACAAATAAAAAAAGAGTTATATTTGAGGAAGAAGCATAAAAATTTGCTCCATGTTAATTAATAGAGGTGCCTTGAACTCACAGAGATCCTCCTGCCTCTGCCTCCCTAGTGCTGGTACTACAGGTGTGTGCCACCACACCTGGCTTGGAGATCTTTTTTAAAGATTAAAAGTTCATTTAATTTTATGTCTTATAGGGTTTATACTAAGTACAATAACTGTACTAACTGTATAAGTTAGTACTAACTGTATTAATTCAACTGTAAATCTAAAAATTTACAGCCAATATTGAAAGAGATGCATCTTTGCTGTGGAAATTGTTATTGAATATGTTAATGCTGTAATGAAATGCTTCTTCTAATCACGTGGCTATTAAATAAATAATTAAAAATTGCAGTGCCCACATGCATTAAAACATTTCATGATGCCCAAGAATACACAAAGTTTTTGTGTTTTTATATATCAACTTAAAGTTAATAGAAAACACATGCTGTTTTAAGCATACATTTCCCATATAACTCATTAATTTCATCCCTAGTTCTATACTCAAAGCAAATGAAAAGACAATGTTCCCATCAACAGTTGTTCTTCAATGTTCATAGCAACACTTATTATTGTAGAAAAACGAACACATGTAAATAGTCCACATTTCCACAACTTATGAAAGAATACTTAAAATATGGGCTATCTAAGTATGAAAATAATGTTTGGCCCTAAAGAAGGATAATATAAAACAGATACAGGCTACAACATTGATCAACTTAGAACACGTTATGATGCATAAGTCAGAAACAAAAGAACACATATTGAATAATTGCAAGCCTGTTAAATGTCCATAACAAGGAAAAAGAGAGGACATAAACTAGCAGGAGTCATGGTGAGAAGGAGGGGACAATGGGGAGAAACTCACATCTACTGAGCGTGAGTACCTTTCTAAGGTAACAAAAAAATGTTCTGAAAATTGATCACAATGGTGCAGCATATTTAGAGAGCAGATTAGAAAACTCTGCACATTTTATAAGGGTAAATTTTATGTATTGATTATGCTTCATAAATCACTCACATAAACAGGAAAAAAACATATTTGTGAAGGGAAAATATAGAAAATATTTATGGGTAGCAAAATCTCACAAAGCCTAAGGATTTATAGATGTTCTGGATCTGATAATTAGATGTGGCCTTATCAGATATTAATTTTCTGTGTCTACTGAGGTAAAGCTAGATTGCAAAAGAGTTCCTAGGAGGGAACAGGACAGATCATGGAATGGGTACAAACAGTTCTTCTGATAAATTCCAGGCAGACAATATAAAAGACCATTACAGTTTGAGAAGATTTTGTTGGTTTTTAAGTAGAAGAATTGACAGTGGGATTCAGGAATAGAGGAACTAAAGTGTTAATAGATAAGAGATTTGTGAAAGTCACCAGACAGGATGGGATGGCCAGGGAATTAAGGTGACAGACTTGGGGTGATGAAGAAGAAACCTTTAGAGACAGGCTGAAGAGTGAGTAGGCAACCCCAACATGTAGTAAAAGAGCATGAAAAGTACCACACAGAATGCTCTCAACTAGTTCATAAAACAGGAACTTGATATTATCTATTGAGAAAGAGAGAGATCAAAATTTTGCAAGAAAGAAAAGTAGGCGAGCTTTCCTCTCAATCATACTTTGAAACATAGCTGATAGGCTAAAAAAGGTCCTTTGAAAAATCATTAGAGTATGAAATGAGCTTCCACACGTTGTCGACACAGAAATATGTGGGCATCTTCAGGAATGTTGCCTGCAGAACTATATAAACAACTACCTTGATTTCCACTACTTCAATAGCCCTTCATTTCTATTCAATCTTTGACACCTAAGCGGCCAAAGGGCTTCACACTTTTAAATACATCAAAATCTGGGAGAATGAGTTCGTTACAATTTATGTTACACCGCTGTACATTCTGAAGACTGTTTATTTTTAGATTTTTTTAAAAGCTTTTTTTCAAATAAAAAAATTATCGAGAATTTGATATATGCATGTATGTTTTTGATAAAATCCACCATCCACTTCCTCTGTTCCAACTCCTTCCATATGCCCCATCACTTTTTTCTGACAACTTCATGTACATGTTTTTTTTCTTTTTCTTTCTTTCTTTCTTTCTTTCTTTCTTTCTTTCTTTCTTTCTTTCTTTCTTTCTTTCTTTCTTTCTTTCTTTCTTTCTTTCTTTCTTTCTTTCTTTCTCTTTCACTTCCCTCTTTCCTTCCTTCCTTCCTCCCTTTTTTTTAATGGAGCTTTTTGCTGCTCTCATATCCCCCCCTTGAAGAGGTAACCCTAAAATTTTTAAGGGGTTAGATAAGAACTCCCAAATACTATTGATATTTTTGGCCTTTGGAACAGAGTATGTGCTAAAAGGCCCAAAGATATTTTGACTTTCAGCCAAGAAACTGGCTACATTTCCTTGGGGTCTTTTTACCCTGTCTAACCAATTCCTACTCCTATTCTTACCACATCATCCTCTGAAGAAGTTACCCAAATTGCTGATATGGAAAATGTATTCCTTAATGTTATTATGTCTCATAATTCTTTAAAAAAAGAAAATGAGAAAGTAAAAGATGTTAAAAGGCTATTGGAATGGATATATTTTCCAAAATAGAAAATATTAGAAAGCCAAAGCAAGTGGTGAAAGTCTGTGTAGGTTTGTTATGAAATATAAAGGATGAGACAAAAATAATATACCCATACTCTTAAATTTTCTAGGGTCATAGTTTAGTCAACTAGTTTAAGGAGCAAAATATTTTTAGCTTTTAAAGGATAGTGAAATAAAGAAAAAGTTCACCTCTGATTCCAGCACTTCTATCAAAACTTCCCTTTGCAACTAGAGGGATAAGCACACTGACTGCATTCAGAAAATATCTTTTAACTCTTCTTAGTAGCTCAGCATGGACTACTTAATCATACTGAAGCTTAAGTTTATTATATGTTAAATGTCATTAAAACACTTAATTTTGCTACCAGTGGTAATTTGTGAATCAGAGAGGATAATATATTTGCAAGTATCTTAAAAACTGAAGTATAAAGACATTTGAAATGACAATACTCTTGTAGCAGACATCAGCTCTACCAAGTATATGATACTAGACATTTGAGAGTAACTCTTGCATTTTATTTTTTAGTGACATTGCCAAATAGGCATGTGCATTTTATATAATGGTCCCATCATTCTATAATTCTTAAAAGTTACTTAATATTTTGCAATCTGGATATGATATAGGTAATTGTCTCATGGGACAGAAACAAGAATTTAATACTATTATATCCTATGAAATTAAAAAAAAACTTGCTTTTTTATCTCTTTGGGATTCTTTGGGCCAATATGTATTCATTTATAAATGCACCTGTGCAATACACTTGATTGTTCTTAAATTGCTAGTCACTATATCTGCATCAATATATATACACATATGCAGTGCACCTGTGCCTAAGATTTTTTTAAGTGTAGAAGGAAGATTCTGGTCTTCCTACAAAGGATAGGGGACACACAGAAGGCTAGCAAAGAAACTTTCATAGAGTTTTACATAGTCACATACTGTGTGGAGCATGAACAAAATGAAGAGGAACAAAATAAATTCTGAGGAATTAAACACAATATAAAGAATCCAAGATCCTATCCAAATGATTTTCCATTTTCTTTATTTTGGATGAGGAAAATTAGGTACACACAGGTCTACTTGGGGAATTTTACTCTTCTTAAAAGACTGTGTGTCTCTGAAATTATTAAGCACTTGATTCTGTATGATGATACAGAAAAAAACACATTTGTAAAGGATGAAAAATGTTCATAAACATTGATTATAGCCAAACACAAAACAATATCACCTGCTAAGAAGCATTGGGTAATGTGGGACTGAGAGATGATTCAGTGGACAAAAGCACTGGTTGTTCTTACAGAGGGCCTGGGTTTGATTCCCAGCGCCCACCTCATCGCTAACAACCATCCATAACTCCAGTTCTAGGGAATCTGACCTACTTTTTTTAACTTCTACAGGAATTGCATGACAAGGGTACACTTACACGTGCAGGCAATACACTCATACACATAAAATAAAAATAATAAAATATTTCCTTAAAGAAGCATTGGATAATCCGTGCTATTTTTTATGGAGTTGGAAGTAGGTGGCCAGGAGAAACAGAGGATAGCTTATTAAATTGTAATTAATCTGAACTTTTGC
>NW_008334566.1:1458151-1463024 GCF_000622305.1 Nannospalax galili | reverse complement strand
GTCCCAGCACCCACATGGTAGCTACAAACCATCCTTAACTCCAGTTCCAGGGGAATCAGAAGCCCTCTCTGACCTCCGCTGGCATTGTACGACATGGGTGCCCACACGTGCAGGCAATACACTCATACACATAAAATAAAAATAATAAAATATTTCCTTAAAGAAGCATTGGATAATCCGTGCTATTTTTTATGGAGTTGGAAGTAGGTGGCCAGGAGAAACAGAGGATAGCTTATTAAATTGTAATTAATCTGAACTTTTGCTTGCTTAATTTAGTGATCATAGTTAGAAACCATATTTCAGAATATGTTGTTAAGATGCCATGATATTCTATATCAAATTTATATTTAAAAGTAAAAACTGCTGTGTATCTCATTAGTGAGGTACATTTTAGTCCTCACAAGAACTAGAGTCATCTCATCTACATTAAGCAAGTTAGCCAGGAGAGCAACTTGTGGTCTTGGGTTGCTATCTTGTGATGAAAACACAGGCTACGAATGGAGAGCAAAAAGATACTCTAGACAGGCTAATTAGACTCCAGTAGATGAACTTGCACCAAGGGACATCTGAGTACAAAAGCTTGACACAGTAGGCCTTAACATATATGACAGAATGTATGAAATGTGGTGTGGAGAGTTATGGAAGTGGTACAGATGGGGGAAGGGGTCTAAATATGATTAAGATATACAAAATGCACAATAATTTAATTAAAATATACATTTAAAAAGGGATGTTTCATGGATCCCAAGGAAAAATAAACAAATACTCCTGATTATGACAAACCCAAACCAAGAAAAGCAGAAGTTTCTTTCAGACCACATTCTAGTTTCCTGCAATTGGATGCACAGATAAGAAAAATGCTTCTCTGTTCACCCTCACTCATTCATGATGAAGTTCTGTAGCCGAGAACCCTGAGGCCAAGATTATGACCCTGCTTGGCAGCAGCAGGAGTAAGTGCTCCAGCAGATCTACAGTGAAGAGCCTGCAGGCAGAAAGTTTCTGCCCAAGTACCCAGAAGCCAAAGAGACCTGCCCCAGGGGACCAGAGATGGGAAGATAAAACCATTTGTGAAATACAGGCACAAATAAGTAGAGTTTAGATCCTCTAAGAGAAGGACCCTAAAGCTAAAATTAATTTCCAGGTTCTAATCCCATTGTCCGGTTTTTGTACACCTCATCCCTATGGGTGACAGCCTCCAAATAACTCCTTTCTCATTCAGATAGACAATTCCCAATGAGGTCAAAACATTTTCCAAATAAATGAAAGAGCTAGATTTATATTAAGATCATGGAGTGCAGAGTTTTGTATTTTAGGTTATCTACAATGTAAATTATGAAATACATAAGTGTATATAAAGTATCTAACCATGCAATATTTTAAAGCTAATTTCTAAAGAGATGGTTTTTAGATATTAGGCAAATTCACCTTAAGAAGGGACACAGGTATTTTCAAATTTTGTTCTGGCTATTATTGAATTTAATCTATATCATCATTAGCATATAACATGGTTAAGTTGGAAACATTATCATGTTTATGTAAGTGTTCTTTTGAATAAAATAAGATATAAGCTAATGGTGATAGTAATCATGACTACAAAATTTCAATAACTACTCTGATACGATTTTTATGGAGTTTTCTGGAGTTTTACTCTAAAAAAATCTTCTGAAATGCCCCAAATTTCTACACATTCACCTCTAGAAAGGAGGATAGAATTCTGATTGCAAATCATTTCTTCTACCAATATGTGATGTGTCTTTTGTAGAACATATATGTAAATATAATTATACAAAATATTCCTTTATAATTGATGCCCACTGATTGACAGGAGCATTAAAAAAAAAATCAGTTGATAGGAAATCCCAATAGGTCTTCTTGCCTATATGAAACAAACTTATAGGAAACCAAGATCCTGAAAGTGATCATTTCCCTACTGTTTAGTCTTTACACTCTGGTCTAGTTCCAAGAGCTCAAAGAATTTGATGGATGGATAAGCTGAATGGTTGAGAGCTCCTCTCTCAGCAGCTTTTCTTATAAACTGTTGGTGTTTCTCTTGATAAAGGTGCATGTAAAATCCAAAGCCAGAGAACAACGCTGTGTACCCTGAATTAACACAAACAGCATTTCTACGCCAAAAGCAAGCTTACTGCATCCTCTTATTTGCTGGGTGAATATATCCAATTGCCCTTAACATTGTGAACTCCTTAATGGCTGAAGACATTCCTAGCTCATCTTTATATTTTCAAGAATGAAGACCATTCCTTGTGCCTCAAAAGATGCCTGGTTTAAAAATCATTTTTCTGTAGACATTTCTAAATGGGTAAAATGCGGATAGCTGAGCTGGTTCTAGATATCTGACATGTACCTAGTATACTAGTGAGGAACCTAGGTTTTTCCCGCTCTTAACAACCTTCAGAGCATAGTATGCAGAGTTGCTCCTCTGCACATCTCTAAATTTATCACTACAATGACATTAGCAGATGCAAGCTTTCTTTCCTGTTTAAGCTACAATAAATGTGTTCTGTCTAGGACATGCCCACAATAATATTCTTTATCAGTCTCCATTTTTTTTTCAAAAGTTAAAATACAAAAACAATTATTGTGAGGTCATAGATGTTAGAGAAAAAAACCCCAAGGCTGTCACATCCCTAGACAAATGTAATTTCTTACTGTGTGCAAAATATGGATCCTTATATTTAGAGATAAGTATCTCAGTCACCACTCATGAAGGAAGCATCCTTTTCAACAGCTGGACATCATTACAGAGTTCAGAGTTCCATAACTGGTCATAAACTGGGATTGTCTGTGAATTGCCCAATCCTATGTGATACATCTACAATGTAATCTCATCACCTAAGGATCATGGAACATAGTGGAACAAGGGACAGAGAGAACACTAATGCATCTCTCAACTCTCATCAATGAAACTCCCTGATGCGACAGAGGGCCATGAACACAAAAGGACACAAATGACCAAAGTGTAGAAAATGAGTCTGCAGAGTGTGGGTCCTTGGACAGGACTCCTATATTAAACTCCACCCGCCCAGAGCTCAGGGACCATTGCAAAAGAGGGGGCAGAAAGACTGTAAGAGTCAGGGAGGCTGTGCATAACCATATGGAAATAGAGTCCTACAGGATCCTGGGACACTTCTCATATGAACCTATAGCCTTGGTCTCAGCATGCATAAGAGCCATGCAAACCAAAGCAAACAAAAACCCAGCGCAGAACTTCTGGAAATAGGCACCAGGCCCCAATCTTAACTGAAGAACTATTGGCAGCTGATTACTGCTGGGTGAGGAAGAGCTGGGTGAGGGAGGGACTCTAGATAGGCTGATTAGACATCAGTAGATGAAATTGCACCGTGGGACATCTGGGGACACTAACTTGATGTGGTAGGCCTTAACTCAAATAACATATTGCATAAATTACAATGGGGGCTATGGGGTGGTACCAATGGGGAAGGCGGTATAAAGATAATTAAGATGTTTTGTATGAAATACACAAAAAGTTTATAAGAAAGCCTTTCAATTATTTTAGACTGAATAAAAAGAAAATATGTTAAGCATGCATCTTGAAAAATAACCCATACATACAAATAATTTTGTTATTCAATTTAAATAAGAAGTCCCAACCTTAGCCAAGGAACTATTGGCAATTGATCACTGTTGGGTGAGGGAGAGGTGGTCTCCTTTAAGGAAGTGATGCTATATAGGCTGACCAAGCCCCAGTAGATGGATTCATACCAAGGGACATTTGGGGACACAAATTTGACTTATAATATATGACAGAATGCAAGAAATCCTGGAGTTATGGGGAGGCAAGTAGTAGGGGGGGTCTAAATATGAACAAGATGTAACATATGAAATGCACTAAAATTCAATAAAGATTAAAACAGAATTTATTTACATAAAACTCAAGTTTATTCAGTCTCTCTCAGTTCAGTTACCTTTGAAATAAAAGTCCTATTAAGATATTTTGGAAATTTACTAATTTGTATGCATACCTAAGGAAGAAGTGTGTGTAAAGTAGCAACATATTTTGGCAAAGCCGATTCCATAGTTTTGATTTAGAAACAAAGACAAATTCCAAGCCACCGAAGCACAGAACTATTTCTAATTCTTAGAAAACTAATTTTCATTTACTTTCATCTCCTTTCATTTGATTTTTCAGACTTTTACAATTTGGTAATTTTAAATGAAATCATAATGAACTTTCTTATACTTTGGCCTTATCTCTCCAAAGCTTAATTGTTGAACCACATTATATGCAAATATTGCATTTTTATTGATATTATAGTAATAGATGTTCCAAATGTCTGTGTCACTTATAGTGCCCTGAAAAGCATGAGGATGTTCCTCTGCCCTGCTGCACACTGTTAGTTCACATGTTTTTAATATTTTCTAAACGTGGGTTTTAGAAACTAATGTGTTATATATGTTCCATACCTAAATGTATGTATTTTTGCAGTTCCACTTAGAGAATTGAAATTTGTTTTGGTTTTGATTTTGGTTTTTGGGACAGGGTCTCTTTGTAGCCACAGCTTGCCTGGACCTGGCTGTGTAGACCAGGTTGGTATCAATAACATAGAGATCCTCTTGCCTCCCAGTGCTAGAATTAAAGGCTTGTGTCATCATGCTCGACTGAAATAACAGGTATTTCACTTATCCAATCAGTCAATATTCATGAAGTCCTACTGTCTGTTAAGTACTGGAAATGAAAATTAGGCACATCAGACGATGATTCCAAGAATCACCTGATAGTGTTGCTTTTATGTGTTTATTAATTTTTAAAAATTATTTATTTAATAACCATATACTTAGAAGAAGCATTTCATTAAAACAGCATTGACATATTCAATAACAATTTTCTGAGCTA
>NW_008334566.1:1447373-1458048 GCF_000622305.1 Nannospalax galili | reverse complement strand
AAATGAGGTTTTAACCTTTAAAAAAGATCTCCATTTCATTATTAGAATACAGAGTTTCATACAGAAAAATTCATTTTTATGCAATTGGCATTAAGATGTTTGCACATGCATTTCTAATCTCTATATATCTGATTATTACTAGTCACAGTTGGTTACTTTCTGAGCTCCTTGGCATTGGAGCATGGATGTAAAGTCGTCAGGTAGATTTCAACGGTAATGTTTTTCACATCTACTAATTATTAAGGAGCAAATGTTTATGCTTTCGAGAATTGTTAGTTTTTATCATTCTTAAAAAATTTTAATAACTACATGATTAGAAAAAGCATTTCACTACCGCTTTAACATATTCAGTAAAACACTCCAGAGCAAGAGTACATCTTTTTCATAAGTGGGTGCAAGTTTCTATGTTCACAGTTGAATTAATACAGTTATACAATATTGAACTCAGTATAAGCCCTGTAAGACATAAAATTGAATGAGTTTTTAACATTTAAAAAAGATCTCCATTTCATTTTAGAATATATTGTTCCTTACAGAAAGACTCATTGTTTTTGCTCCTAACCCGGAGATGTTGGCACATGTATCTCTAATCTGTATGTATCTGATTATTACTAGTCATAATCGGTTGCACTTGGATCCTTGGTGCCTGTGTATGTCTATAAAGTCATTGGGTAGATTTCAATAGTAATGTTTATCACCTCTACTAATTAACATGATATAAATTTCCATGCTTCCTCCTCAAATATAACACATTTTAAAAAAATTTTTGATTTGTGTGTGTGTGTGTGTGTATCTCAGAAGAACATCCCAAACCATCTTATTCAACTGTATGCCCACTTCCCAGATGGCCCTCCCATAGCCTCCCTCCCCTCACTAGAGCCCTTATACTCTGATATACCTGCTACTGTCTGCTGTGTTGTCGGCACCCCCAGCCATTCCCCACCACTTGCCCTTTTGGTGGATCTACTCAGCCTATCTAGAGGTCTTTGTTTTAGGAGGGTCAGCTGTTCCTCATCTAGCAGCAACCTTTTATCAACACAGTATTATAGATTATTGAAGTGTGTTTCCCTTCTCTGCCTTTTAAATTTCTTCTTAAAAATCGCATTATATATGTATATGTGTATTTGTGCATGTGTGTGTGGGGGGGATGTATGTTAGTGTGTGTGTGCGTTTGTGGAGTTCAGAAGACAACTTTTGAGTCAGTCCTTTCCTTCTACCATGTGGATCCAATGATAGAATTAAGGTCATTAGGCTTGCAAGTAAGTGCCTTTACCTGCTGAGCTGTCTTACTAGCTGTATCCCCTCACAACTTTTCTGCCTTTAAAAGCAATTATCTACTCTATGACAATAGTGTCATAAAGAACTCTTTATAAAAAGTAAGAATATCCATTTTGGGTGAATTCTTTGTGATTTATATGGATGACTAAATTTTAAAATGGAAAGGTAGTGCCATTGTGCTTTAGTTTTAAGGTGAGAAA
The DNA here is from genome assembly GCF_000622305.1 of Nannospalax galili. NCBI lineage: Eukaryota > Metazoa > Chordata > Mammalia > Rodentia > Spalacidae > Nannospalax > Nannospalax galili. The sequence goes on along the minus strand of NW_008334566.1, from coordinate 1,456,570 downwards.
CCAAGCTATTGAAAAGCACACAGCCCATAGGATTGGATGCACCTGCTTACCGCATCCCGTGACAGAGAATATATTAAGGTTTCTTTCAAAGACTGGCTGAAATTTTGTAATATGTAAAGCTTCTGCCCAAAGGAATAGATATTCAAAGTAAGTAGTTTAACCACACATTTTAAGGCAATACTTTTCCAAACTAATGTTTCTCTTCTTTAAATTAATCATTTTGACTTCTTATCAGAAAAGAAGCATATGAAAGAATGCTTACTGAAGGCTAGATAGTTACAGCTGGAAATTAAAACTTTATTTCATAGGGTACATGGGAAAGATCCTTCACAATCTTGGAGAAATCCCAATGGTCTTTGCACAAAATGGCCCTTTCCTCCCAATGTCTCAAAAGATATTAAACTTCTCATCGAAGGGGGATTTTGTTGTCCCTATGAAGGCTTCTTATGATTGCAGAATGGCCTATTTAAAAACTGTGCACCTTCTCATGGAAGACACAGTTTGGCACTCTCTTGTAATTATCTTCATTTACATAACTGGCACCGCAGCCGACCAGCCAGTCACCAGAGTGGGACAGCAAGCAGCACTTGCTCTGATTATCTTTATGTTGAAGTCAATCCATTACACTGGCTCCTGAGACATGCTATTGTGAGGTCTCTGGGCATTTCTGTTGCTATCACTCAACCGTTGTTATAGGAGAATACTTACTGCCAGAATTCTCTGGCAGAGACTCAATTTCTGAGTCGAATACTAAGTCATTACTAAGCCCGCAACAGCCGGGACACTGCCATACACAAATGAAGCATTCTGAAATTTGAGGACAAATCCAAAATACACACTCAGGACTTTCCCATTATCCCATAGTCATGGAAATAACTGTTTTTTTAAAGGAGAGAGGTACTGTCAACATCTCACCCAGGCAATACCAATTAGATGCCTGCAATTTGAATCTCTATGGGAGTGTTATCTCCTTGGTCACTTATTAAGAACAATTTTAGGTTTAAGCTATGCCATGCATAGTGTGACTTGGACATGTAGTATAGGAGAGCATAAAGAACACATCTGTCTGCAGGATAGTCACCATTTTGTGGAGAAATGAAAATATAACCACAATAAGAGACCACCTCACCTGAGTTAGAATGACAGTTGCAAAAAGATGAAAATTTAAATACATTTCAAATGCTGTATAGAGAAAATTAACAAACATTTTGATGGGAGTATTTAGTATAGTTGTCTTGGAAAATGGTATGGAAGTTCCATTGAACTTCAATAAAACTAAAATTAGAACAGTTATATGATCCAGCATTTACAATACAGTGTGTATACTCAAAATAAAACCAACACGTTCAAGACTCACAGGACTTCTCAGTACACTACAACATTGTTCACAGGAATTAATGCAAATGTGTATCAACTGATGAACTGGTAAATAAAATGTGGTATATGTGCACATTGATAGACTATTCAGCCATAATGAGAATAAAAGCACGTCACTTGGAGCAACATAGGTGGGAATGAAGGATGTTATGCTTGCTGAAAATGAGGCACAGAAAGACAAATCTTAATGATCTCAGTTATGCATAAAGAAGCTGATCTTATAGAAATAGACAGTAGAATATTTGTAACCAGAGTGGGGAATATAAGAGGGAGGGCACAGGAAGGGATTAACCATTCAGTACAATGATGCAGTTGGAAAGGAAAGATAGATTCTGAGGATCAATGGCACAACAGCAAAATCATTGTTATGAAAACTATAAATTATGATAAAGTCTCATTTCAGATTGCTAAGGACAAACATCGCTTCTAATGGTTCTCTATAAAAATTCTTATCAGAACCACACAGGAGCAATAATATAAAGAAGATTCTTGGGTACCACTCCCAGAGATTCTTATATAACTAGGTATGAGGTAGGGTCTGAGGGTGTCTACTTTTTAAAAGTTACCAAACTGATTCTATTAGCTGCTGAATCTGAAGATGGTTGATCTACAAACTACAAGTTTGATAGCATTATTAATTGTACTAGTAATTTAAATATAACAACATATCAACAACACTTTTGTAATAATATTACTAATTACATCATAATTCATTGCCCAGTGTGTTTGTCTCCTGACCTGTGATTGGTTCCATGCCTAAGATTGTTCAACTTTTACTGAGGTTGCAATGGTGGAGTTAAACACCTGAAAGCTAGAAAAATATTCTGAAGAATAGCTCATGAAATCCTTCCATATTACTCTGTGAAAATAGGCTCAGACAGTTTAAATAATTTGCTAATGACAGCCTTTCGAAAAAAATAATACAGCACCAAGACCTGAGATTTTCTTTTATTTTATTCACAATTTACTTGGATTAAATGTTTGTAAACATAAAAATAAAAATGTGACCTATAACCAGTTTAGATTATCTACTGTCCTTTTCCTTCCCCAAATATGTTATCACTTTTTCAAGATAATATACTTTGTCCATTCTGTCCTTTCCAGAGAATCCTATCAAAAACTACTGGGCTAAGCTGTGACCTGCTTCCCTGTTTGTGTTGTAGGAAACTTACTGTTGAAGGAAGCTCCATAAAAGGTCTTCCAAGAAGTGCTCTGTCGCCATCTTAGTTGACTTTTGAGTGGTGTTAGTGACCTGTACTCAGGTAAAGCAGATCCAGACTCTCTAATGACAATATTGAAGTTACATTCCATTTATGAACAAGCTTCTAAGAGTTGGCATGGGGTCATCACAGTTGTGTTTCTATGGGAATAAAAATGCCTATTTGTGAATAATCAGCTTTAAAATGGTTGTGTGTGTAAGGCCTAAGAGTAAGTTGAGGACAGTCTATGAAAGAATCTGGGTTAGCAGAAGGATTTAAAAACATGCTTTTCTTGTATCAAGGCCTGACCCTTTCTGCCCAATTTATGACAGTCCTACAATCACTAATTTGAAAAGTCAGTTATGAGGCACTGGCACATGAACTGACCAAGTGAAAACCAATAACCAATTATGTGAAAGAACACCCAAGCGGTTCTTAGAAAAATCAGCGCCTAAAACTAGATGTCCAGTTGGTAAATTCATAATAAATATATATGAATGAATATTTAATTTTTTCATCCTATCAGCATTTGATTTTAAGTGGTTTGAACAGAGAAACTAATTTATTCTGTATTACTAAAAATAATTATAGGACCGAGTACACAACTATGAAACATATGCAAATTAAGGATATGTATAATGAAATGTTAACAATTAAATATTTCCTCAAATTCATAGAAAAGGGTATACTAGCTTTCAAGAAGAAAATAATATAATCAAAAGTTGGTTGGAAGCACCACAGTGGGATATTATCCTTTAGAGTTACTAATGAATTATGAATTTAGTGTACTGTTATAAGAACATTTTTTTTTTATTTTGTAGCATAACTGTCTAACCATCAATCCCTGAAGTTGAACTTCTCCTCTACTGCATTCTGATACATGTCCTAAGGCAAGTTGTCTGATAAATTTTCCTCTAAAGATTTGGGTAGTCTCTGGTACTTTTCTGAACTTATTTCTCCCCCCTCCTCCTCACTGGCTCATTGATGCAAGCGCGTTCTGTGGCAGAATTCTTTCTTTGATTCATTGCTTTTTTGTTGTACTTACACACAAGCAGTTTGTATCAGGAGACATGGGGAAATGTCAGTATGTATTTTTTAAAGTGCACTTTATTCCATCTTTATATCTATTTGGTTTAAAAGATTTTATACTTTTCTATGGGAAGTATGAACTTCAGGAAAAGTTTGAAATTATAAAGTCAACCTTGTAACTTATGAATATGCAAAATGAGCCCTGTGAAAAGGCCAAGTTAAATGCAAATTATATCTCTATTGCAATTTTCCTAACATTCTATTTTCATTTACTCTCTTTTCCCAATTCATTTCTTCTACTTCACTTTTCCAAGCCTCAAAGACTGAATAACTAACATGGCCATACAGAGATTGAATGAAATAGAAAGTTGTTTTCAGAGGTAGAAGGCAGAAAACATTATGTATGTACCAGTAATTAGGATAGTTTGGCTACATTGAGAAGAAAATCTTGGTTCATCTCACACTGAGATATACTAGCTTTACATGGACACTTTAAATTAGGACAAGGCAATATGAATCTTACGTGGTATAAGTCACAACAGCAGTTGGGACAAAATGAATTATGAGCTTCCTTTCCTCTGTCATGAGACAAATGTCTATTTTTTTCCAGTTGTCATCCACCTTTCCTTTATTTCATCACTCTGCACAGCAACTACGATATTTCCTAGTCAATTTGCCATTATTTCTCCACTACCAAATACCAATGTGTTTAGGAACATCTTTGTTTTGGGTTTTTCCTTCTTCCCTGTCTCTTATCTCATTCACTCCAACTCAGCTTCAGGATAGGGAAGATCACCTACATGCTGAACTCACAAATATATGTCTATATATCTATACACATGCCCCACTCCCCCATGAACTCATCACCTATCTGGCTTAATCCTACTACTTTCCTCATAAATTAAAATACAAATTCTAATGGTTTAGAATCTGAACTGCATATTATCAAGCACAGCCCCATAAAGAAAATAAGCAAATGAAGCTTTTCGGCTCTTTATCAATTCACCAGTTTGGACAAAGCCCAAATGTTGCTGACATTCTTGATTCTGTTTACCTTTCACACTTCCACATCAATTCTTCAACAAAACTTTTGAAATCCATCCAGAAATGAAACCTCATATCACTTCCAATGCAAGCTCCCATCTTTTCCTTTCTGGACACATACAATATCTCTTTATGTGTTTTCCCATTTTCTCCTTTTTATTTATTTAACATACTTTTCACAGAGCAGTCAAAATAAATCTATGACTAAAAACATAATTCCAATTTTGTTTTATTTTTTAAAATATTTCATTTATTTTTATTTATGTGTAGAAGTGCTTTACCTGCATGTATGAGGGCACCTATGTTATGTAATGCTGGCAGTGGCTGTCAGGTTTCCTGGAGCTGGAATTCCTGAAAGTGATGGTTGTTAGCTACTATGTGGGTGCTTGGATGGAACCCAGGTCTTCTGCAAGAAGAGCCCATGCTTTTAACTGCTGAGTCATCTCTCCAATGCCCTCAATTTCATTTTCTAAGACTTTCAAGGACTTCCTATCTTGCTTTGAGTAAAAAAATGTATTTATACTGATCAATTGATGACTATAAGACTGAATTTTTCAGCTCTATGTACATTCTGCTTTAGGCACGCTGAATGTCCTTCAAAGTACAAATTTAGAATGGGTGCTCCCATCGTTTGCCTTTCCATCTCCCCGTGATCCCTTTGATATACAAAGTTGCTTCCTTACAACCCGTGCTATGATATTCTTTATTGGAGAGGGTTTTTGGCTGACATATATAAAACAGCTCACTTGTGACTTTTATGACATTAGCTTTCAATTTTACTTTTCTTCAAAGAATTGTTTGCTATGATATGATACCTATTTGCTTATTGGCCATTACAGTAGCTAGACTGTGAAGTTACAAAGACAGGTGCTGTACATAGCTAAATACACACATACTTGCCCACACCATAAAACCTCTCCAAGTTCTATAAAAGCAGCTTAGCATGTAGCTGGTGTTTAATATTTTCAAAGGAATGTGGGAATGGGTCTATATGTTTTCTAAAGTAACAAAACAGGTTTGGATAACATATGATAACTTTTCTGAATTCTATTTCTAGTATTTCTAGAATTCAGACATTCACAGTTTTTTAGTTCTTGCATATTCCACTTGAATTTTCATCAGGCAACACAAACTCAGAAAAAATTCCAAATTTAACTCATTCTTATCCTTAAATATTATTCTTGTGCATGTAGTTTGATTAAGATAGATGGAAGTCTCCCTAGCAAAAAAAATCTTTGAGAGTATGCTTGGCTTACTTTAGCTTCCCTCCCCCATCCAACACATCCCCAAAGTCTTACTAATGCTGCTTCCTATGCAATTTTATGTGTATTACCCTTTATCACCACAGCTACAGCTTCCATCTAAGCTCCCCCCTCTTCCTCACCAATCAGTCACTCTCTACATCAGTATCCAATTTTTATTCTTAAGGCTTAGCTCCAATCAATCTGTTTCCTGTTGCTATTCTGCACTTACAAAATTCAAACTTGCTTATAATTTTTTCTATTAAAATATCTTTAATGGCTCACCTTTCTAAAGTAGGATTAAAAGGTCAGAAGTGAGGATATAGAGATCATCTCTTGGTTTTGTGTTCCTTCTCTCCCTAATTATTACCTCCTACGGAGACAGATCTCTTTAGCTTTGTTGGCTTCAAGTGTCCAAGGGCATTCTGTGATCCTGTTGTGCCAAACCAACGTGTTTCTGTAAGACTACCCCGGAAGCTCTATCATGTCAGTGTTATTCATTCATGTATCTCTAGTTCTTAGCACTATAATTTTCATGTAGGTGCTAAAAACGTTTGCTAAGCATCTTCATTTTTAGACTGGGTGATCAGAGAAAGCTTTTCTTCACCTAATCTCGCCTTCCTTATGTATGTTTGTTAAAACTCTACTAATCTTTCTGGACTAAGCTTGAATTTAACTTTCGTTACAGAGCTTCCTGACCTTCCTGATCAGGAGTACTCCTTTGTCACTCCATATTTTTACACATTATTATATATGCAGTGACATTTTAATTATTTAACAAAATAAGCATTTTTTAAAAGCACGTTTGTGAGTGAGGGTGAGGAAGATGTTGCATTCACTCACGGTCATATTTCCAACATTCAACTGTTTCTGGCATACTGTTTTTTTATGTCTTGGTGAATGGTAGATGATACTTTTTGTTCTTGGGTTTAATGACGTTATAGCCATCTCTGTGGCAGAGTATTCTAGTTGTAGACACAGTATATATGACCTCATTCTTCTTTAGCTAATAGAAACATAATTGTGTCAGAAAACGCAATGTATCCTGGTGGAAACTAATTGTTTTCTCTCCTTAAAAGTAGTGGTGCATATGGGACATTGTTCTAAAGGATGAGATATTAAAAATAGTCTACAGGGGCCTTTGCTTTTCTGAAAAAGGCATTCTTTTGTTCTTTGCCCTTCCCTTCTTGCATGCAATGGCACATGGTCCTAGGTATCTTGAGACTACAAAGGAAAGATCAAGACAATTACCAGATGTTCAGTTATGACATCTTTCAGCCATCAAGGCACTGCCAGGAAACAGTAACTTCCAGGCCTCTCACTTTTATGTGGAAAAATTAATATCCTAATTCATTTGTCTCAGTTTTTAATCTCTCATTATCCTCGAGATGAGGAATATATTTACACTCTGAGATCCAGATCAATTTCAAGTTTTGGTCAAATAAGTATCATCACTCTTATGTACATAGTGGTGAAATTGCATCCTGGAAAACAAGACTATTATAAATAAATTCGTAGTTCTCATGAAGATATTGTTTAGAACAACTCTACTTCTTCATGCTAAGACAGTTTTTAGGAGTAATTAACAAAGGATTTTAGACTCCTGGCATGGAAGGGATCAGGTAGGAGTTTTGACATATTGATTTTATTTTGTGTAATTAGATATGTATCTCCTCAGTAGCTGCTTAGTTGTTGATGCAAGCATTTGTTTTTTGTTTCTTTGCCGAGGAAAGTAAATCTTATTTTGCAGGATTCCATGACTAAGAGACCAATTGATAGTTTTGCTTTAGGTTTAAAGCATCAGCAGCATTTATCATCTAAGATGTGTGGTAATTATAGATCTTTAGAGACAGCAATAAGAGACAGCAATATTAGAGAAAGAATATGTATGGAATCTTTGATAATGACATGTAAATGTCTTTTTGGAATGTATATTTTCATTGAATTATGTGTATTTCATACAATATATCTTAATCATACTTAAGATATGATTAAGATATCTGCATTCTCCCATATCTTCCCCCCTTCCCCCATGCCAGATTTCATGCATTCTGTAATATATATTAAGGTCTATCAAGTCAAGTTTGTGTCAGCAGATGTCCCTCAGTGTGAGTTCATCCACTGGAGGTTAGTCAGTCTGTCTAGTGTTGCTCTTATGAAAAAGATCGTGAACTCTCCCTCACCCAGCAGTGATCAGTTGCCAATAGTTTCTTGGGAAAGGTTAGGGCCTCCTGCCCATTTCCCCAGTTCTATGCTGGTTTTTATCTGATTGAGGCTGCATAGGTCTTTGGTACGCTGTCACCATTGCTGGTAACTTAATATGAGCAACTTCCCAGGAGCCTGTAAGACTCTGTTTCCTTATTTTCATGCACCACTCCTGACATTTAAATAACTTTAAGACATCTGTCTTCATGAAAATACAAAAACAAAGAAAAAGGGAAAGCATCATTTGACCATTAATAATATGCTCAATTACAAAAAAATTTAAATAAATATGCAAAGATGTGGCATAGAAATGGTCATTACAATTTGGTAATTGTGACTGAGTTTTTCAGTATTAACATTTTGCTTTTATTCTTTCATAATTTCTCTTCCCATTTTCTGGTTTTTTCTCTTAGTCTATATAAAAGAATAAGTATTACAATTCCAAAGCTATAAAAATTGTGGACTTGTTTTAGAGTTTCAATAATGATACTACTATGAAAAAAAAGTAGAAATCAAGCAGGATAGAAACATAGGTCAGAACGGTGTATTAGAAACTTTCCAAAGCCCGTTCACCAACAGAAAGTTCTTGGTTATCTTTTAAGTATTTCAATGTCACCTTCCATCTTTTTGGAACAAGTTAAAAAAGCCATTTTGATATTCTTCTTCTCTATGTTTACTATTCAGTAATCAAATAATATTGAGCATCAATTAAGTGATACATATTGTTGTAAATACGATCTGGTTTTGTTTTTAATGTTGGAAATGTAGGTCGCAAGAGAAAATGGTTGTAGATTTTAAAATGTTTCAAAATAACTAACTGCACTTTTTAAAGCATGCTCTGTCTTAAAATAGTCTGCTCAGGAGAAAGCAAGCAGAGAGTGATGACAAGAGCTTAGGTTGCCCATGGACACAGTGGGACTACCGTTATTCTCTCAGTCTCCTCCTTAATTCACAACTGGTATTACTTTTCTATAATACAATTTTGATCCAATAAAAATAGATGATACTGCACATTATTTTTGATCACACACAATATCCAAAATTAATTGTAAATGTATGTAAGGTAATATATATTTGCTGTCCACGACATAACAAAACTGGT
>NW_008334566.1:1424873-1442373 GCF_000622305.1 Nannospalax galili | reverse complement strand
CTTTGGATAAGGAAGTTTCTTAAAAGAGAAACTCAGTTTTTGTCAGCAGGGGTTTTAAATGTTAGAAATATATAAAATATGAATGAAGACCACATCATCTAAAAGTAGTGGGTTGTACATAAAACATATGCTTATATTATATATTAAAAGGCAGTTTTGAGGAGTGGTAAAGAATTCAGGTCTTAGAATGTAATGAAAACAGGGCTTATACATCTAACATTGGTAAGCTAAATCCCAACATTATTTTCCTATTAATCAGCCTCATTTGATCAGCAAATTCTTGAACCACCAAAAATTTCAATATCTACCTTCACCCCCCACACTGCTTCCCTCCCTTCCTGCCCCAACCCAAATAGGGTCCTACTATTTAGCCCAGACTGTCCTCAAACTCAAAATCTTCCCACCTCAGCCTCCTGAATGCTGTGATTGCAGTACATACCACCATGCCTCTGTTCAAATCTACATTCTTGATTATTATATGTTCATAAAAACTGCATTCTTTAATACTGAATGCTTCTATATATTGGGAAATTTTTGTGTATCTTATCATCTTCCATAAATACACTATTTTGAAATTTATTTGTTAATCATTAATATACCTATCTTTAAAAAGAAACAATGTAGACATCACACTGTGTAGTAACAACAGATGTTAAAGAGATTTTTAAAAAGAATTTTGAGAGCAAAGTTTTGGAATCAGAACAGAAACAACATTAAGCATTATACATTTACTAGAGGTTAGGTGTACATTTAATGCCAAGCTTTCAACAGCCTACATGAAGGAAAAATCATAATCAAATTACAAGCTTCTTTGTGTGAAAGCAAAGAGATTTCTGAGAAACAGAACTCTTCCTAAGACTGAGGTCTGAATTTCCTCACCATGATAGCACTAGAGAAGTCACTGAAAAACACCCATCACAATGGATGAATTCTTAAATTAATAAATTTAACACAATGTTAAACATTAACATGTCCTTAAGCATAAGCTAATGACATAATTACATTATGTGTGGAATAATTATGAGGGCATCCCAGGAAACCATGAAATTTAGCAAAATCACTCTCAGACAAGTTTTTCATAGCTAGTTGGCAGAATGAGAGCAGTTGTATGACTTTTCAAGGAACAGTAGCATACCACTACTAGAACATGAGTCCTTAAACCCTACTTGCATTACAATTATCTGCAGGGAAGTTACTCAACTCTGCCCCAGAATTTCTGATTTGGTAGGTCCAGGAAGTTCTGAGAATTTGCATTTCCAGTATCTTCCTGCTGGTCCTGGGCTTGTAAGAACCAAGCCTCTAGGTCACCTGTTGAGACCCAAAGGACTTTAGCAACTTTGGTAAAACAGACAGGAGGAAAGAGAGATACAACAAAGACAAGCAAAGCCCCATAGCATTCAAAAGATCATCCTAACTAATAGAAGATTAAATTATCAGCAACGTAGCCTTAGAAAGTTAAAGGAAGTGATGTCGAATGGCTTATGATGTTTAATTGGGCAAAATGTATTTACAAAAAGGTTTCTTTTGATAGAAGAACATTTTTTCTTGGATTAGACAACTGGTTTTCAAGATCACGTCTCATTAGTAATAATATCAGGCTATCCTCATGTAACAGACTCAATATTTTGTACCCCCTTATTAAATGTGTCTTCTACTAATGCACCTCATCTATCTTTATCATTCTCCTTTAAACATTCCCTGCTATTGCTTGTATTGCACTTGACAATGCAGTAATTATTTTGAATGTACATTTTATTTATTAGATCATTCCCTTCATCAACATAGATTTCATAGTCCTTTAAATTCCACTGGCTAAAATAGGAAGTCAATAAATAATTGTTAAAGTGATCTTAGCAAGAGAAACAGATGTTTTAAGTGGATTAAGTCCAAACGACTGCTTCTATCCAAGGACAGAACTAAACAATAAATGATATATTGCATAGATGCATTCTTTTTAATATTTGGAAACATAAGTTTCATTTGAAGATTTTCTCCCATGAATAAAAGCAAAGCTGACTAACACTGAATTCAAGAAAGAAAGCCTGTAAAACAACTAAAAATGGGTTCTGTATGATGGCAATTACGAGTTACATAGTCTGGTAGGGTAACTCAGGAGTAGTGGACTTTCCTAACATATACTATACTAGATTTATCTCCATCATCACCACATACGTGCACATTCACTCACACACACACATTCATGCACACATATACACACATATATGTGCACACACATGTACATGTATACACACACACACACACACACACAGAAAGCTGGGAGTGATATCAGCCACCTCTATCCTAGCTGTGTTAGGAGGAATGTGAATTTGAGGACAGCATGGGCAACTTAGTGAAACACTTAAAAAAAAATAATCCAAAGATTTATAATCAATAATTTTGTGCAGCACAATCAATTTAGCATATGTTGCATTATTATCTGGATGATTTAGGAAATAAGCTATAGGACCTGAGGAGAAGCAGGCCAGAATTCAAATCAATCTCTGTTAGTTTTCTGAGCACATGGCTGAGCTATTCCATATCAATTTCATCATCCATAACTAGAGGTATTGTCCTCATCTTATTTAAAAGATAAGTTGGAGGATAGTATGAGAGGATGAACATGAACATATTTGAACACTATGCAATTAATTTTAGAAAAAAATGCAATTTAAGTATGTGGTCTTCTGTAAGGTATGTTGCTATAATTTTGTTATTATTGGCTAGCCATCAGACTGAAAATTTTAAAACTGGGTTTGTGTATTATCTTAAGTCAAAGTGTCCAGCCTTAAAAACTGATTTACAGTCTCCATATAGTTTTAGAATGGAATGTGAACATAATAGGAAAATATAAGCTCTTATTGACCATACAAATAAATAGCAGAATTTAAACTATACCACTAAATTAGTAGCAACATTTTCTTTTCTTTTTGGTGGTGTGGGGATCATATCCAGCGTTATTTGCATGCTAAGTCAGCACATTACCATTAAGACATCACTGGACTGCCTTGTTCTTTTATTATATTCATATTACATTACTGATATTTGAAACATTTCTTTCATTTGAAAATTTTCCTACCAACGTTGAAATCAGAATATAGATAGTATATTTCCTTCATCTAATACTTTTGATTTTGTTAGATTATATACTTCTTAAAATTAGTATCATTAAATTACTTTAGTCCACAAATATCCATGACCATATATGAAATTGAATATAATTAGAAAATGTAATGAACATATATATATATAATGATTCCAATGATCTGATCAGAATACTATTAGATGGTAAAGAGTGTGCAAAAGTCAAAACTCACAAAAAATTTCAACTCTAGGTTGATTAACTGTATATCTTACCACTTAAATAACAATTTAATAAACAAGAGCTTAAGAAAGAAAGATATGAATATAAAAACATTAAGAATTTTAATTTTTACCTTCAGTAACTTTAGTTCAACTGAACATTGTATGAATTTGTTGAAGTTATAAACTCTCCTTCAGTAAAAAAGAATCGCATACTTTCTTATATCATAAAACAACTCAATGCTTTTATCAATTAGCATTTTCCTATTGTTAGATATTATCAGTAATTCTCTTTCTTTTTCTCTCTCTTCTCTCTGTCCTCCCTCTCTTTTTCAGACAAAGTGAAGGTAACACATTTACCTCAAGTTGACAGAGCTCTTGCTGGGTAGCTTAATCTGTCTTTAAACTTGCAGCAAGCAACCTCAGTTCTGTGTAGCAGGCACAAGACACCATGCCTGGCTTTGTTAATAATTTTCCCAAAGCAAATTACTTTTTCCTCCTAGTTGCTCCTTTTACTTATAAATATACAATGTTTTATTGATTAGATGAAACTTCCAAGGATGGAATGAATGCATTTTCTAGTTTGAGTATTTTATCCTTTTATGAGCCCAACTTAATTTAAATTTTGTGTATAATTTCTTAAAATTTGAAAGATATGACAGGTGTGGTTGCACACAACTTTAATCCTAGTAAATAAACAATACATTCTTTGCAGATCTGGAGGCAGAAGCAGGCAGATCTCTGTGAGATGGAGATCAGCCTGATTTACATAGCAAGTTCCTGAAGTTCTAAAGCTTCAGTGAATCATTTCTCATCAAAATCAAGAAAGAGAAAAGACAAAGAAAGGTTTCAATTTAGGCATGTAGCATTAATATTCTACCCACAGTAGATTAAAGTCTAGAATTATGTTAATCATAAATATTGCTGCATATAATTTTCATGATAAACACATTTTTTTCCTTTCAGGAAGATAACCTTATATTAAAATGAATATTTTTTTACAATTGTAGCAATTAATAAAGGAAATGTTATACAATATGTAATAAGAATTGGTACTTACTAATGTTTATGTATTTCATAAAATGTTGGCTCTATTTTTTCCTTTTTTATAATCCTGCTCATACACTTACAGGGCTATGACGTATGCTGGATTATCACATAATATCTTATTCATACAGACTATAACATGCTCCATGATGTCTCCTCAAGCAGAAGGAAAAACATATATATGTTAAATTCTACTTAGATTTGTCTTAAGGTATATTTGTTATCTAAGTAGAAATAGCATTTCCTACCAAGTCTCAGACGATATATTATTCAGATAGACAAAACCAGTACTACCTGGTAAATAAAAATGCATCGTAATTTCTGAAAGTCTGTGCTAATAAAAATAATAACTTTTGCCAGGCATGGTGGCACATGTGTTTAATCGCAGCACTCAGGAGACAGAGGCAGGCAGATCTCTGTGAGTTCAAGGCCAGCCTGGTCTACACAGTGAGTTCCAGGACCTGTCTCAAAAAGACCAAAAAAAATAATAATAACAATAACTCTTACCTGAGAAAAATGTACCCTAGCAGGTACTATCAGAATTCCATTTCAAAAATCAGTAATATTTTCATGAACACATTGTATGTAGTATTTTCTGCAGGACACTGTGATGAGGCATATTTTGGAACAGTCTGGGGTTTGGGCTGCAGGTGGTGCACCTGCCTCTGGACCCTCATGCTGAGTTGCAGAGAACCAATACATTCTGGTGAGCATCAAGTTTTAACTTTGATCAATTATTCCTAAAAGCTCCAGGCTTGTTAGATTTCTATAGTTTGTGTATGTGGTAAGGGGTATGGTAGGAGAGGAATACTTTCTTACCCTCTTTTGAATAAAAATGATGGGATAGTTATGGTTGATTGTGCATGTAATAATGCCTTCTCACAGAGAACTTCACAGAAACAGTGAACATTAATTACTGTGTTGGCATAAAGTAAGCCATTTGTCATTTGGGGAATGAGAGGGTGAATGTTTCAGTACTGTAAGCAATAAAAACTAAACAAAAACAAAATCCATATAGCACATTTCTTTTGAGACAGCATCTCACTACACACACACACACACACACACACCAAGCTGACCTTGAAACACAAAGCCACGGGCCTCTGCCTCCCAGGAGCTGGGATTGAAGGTATGTGCCACCACCCACAGTATATACATATATTGGCAGACTGGCTTAAAATTCACAGAGATCAGCCTGCCTCTGCCTCCCCAAGTGCCAGGAGACACTCTCCAGCTATTTTTTGTGTGTGAAGTGAAACAGAAGCTAAACTTTGTCTTTCCAAATACAATTGTTTTAGGGACATATGGAAACTCATCAACAAATTTATATTATTGAGTTCTGTCACATAAACTTCAATGACATAAATCTTTGTTTACTGCAATTTTTAAATCAGTTTCAATATTTACAATCATCCTAGATCTCACGAAAATATTAATATCATGCTAGGAACTAAGATATACTCCAGAGCACTTTAAAACTTCTGTTATTTAAAAACTATAGTTTTTTGTTATTTTCCTTTCAGTAATTGCTGATGATATGAGAAAACTGACCGGAAATGCTTTAGTTTTCAATGTGTACTTCATAGATTTTTTGGATGTTGGCAAAGGCTGAAAAAAGAAACGTTGCTCCAGGACTATTTTAGTTTGAACTCAGAGCAAGATTGCGCTGGTACTGAATTGCAACTTAGGGGCAATTTCAAGGCAATTTCTTTTCAAATTATGTTATGAACACTCTAAGTACACAATTCTTTGACTTTTTATGGAAAGCAGGTTTATATTACTTTGGCAAAATGCCCCTTGTACTTGACTTAGTTATTGCAACCTCAAATTGATCAAAATATTTATATCTGTAGACATTAAAAATCATTGCTATTAAAAATGTGCTCCCATTCTCCAAAAATAATTACATAGCATTTTAGAAGTATGTCAATCTAAAAACTCTGACTCTTTCACTGTAGGTTTAACTCTATACATTGGCAGAGTTATGAGAAAATATTCTGTGAATTATAGTCAAATTATAATCTTTGATTTTTATGATAGCATTGGGTGGTAACATCGGGTCAGAAAAGTCATTTATTTACAAGCCCCATTCCTTCACAAAGTTAAAGAGCCAAATTGTTCTGCTTCTCGTGGTGTAGAAAGCATCCACAGGGTGGACAACCACAAGTCTGTTTTTAACGATCAGATACTGTTTGAATATAAATTATCATTTTTCTTTAGCTAAGCCACTTTATGTGTCTATATGAGTTTATTTGCTCTCTAGAGGGATTGTACTTAATATGATATGCATAAATTATGTTATATATGCATTGTCTTTTGGCATGCTTGTGTTTTCACGTGTATGTACCCATGTATATGCATGTGTGTGTGTATGTGTGTGTGTGTGTGTGTGTGTGCACTAAAGAAATTTTATTGAAAGCAGCTTTAGTTTTGCAATTTTTTTTTTCCATTTTGGGAGGACGTCCTGGAGCTGGAACCTAGGATACATGTGTTAGGGAAACACTACCATTGAGTTATGTCCTTAGTCTTCTCTTTGAATTATATTTTCAGAAAGCATCTCACTAAGTTGTTGGGCTGGTATTGAACTCAGTGTAGTCTACAAATACCTTGAATTTACAGTCCTCTTGCCTGAGCCTCCCAGGCAGCCCAGGTAACTGGGGTTGTTGGCCTGCACCATTGGACCTGACTTCATATTAAAATTGAGTAGAAAGTATAGAGGTCTCATATGTGTCCCCAGCCTTAGTTCATGCACAGTCTCTCTTGTTACCCACATCCTCCACCAGAGTGGTAGGTTTCATACAATTGCTGAGCCAAATTTAATGTATCATTTGCATCCATTACATTAGGGTTCAGCCTTGGTGTTGTACATTATATGAGTTTAGACCATGCAATGACAGATCAGACATTAAAAGTATCAAACTACCCTGCAAGCCCTCTGTGCTTCCCAAACTCCCCCATTCCTCCCAAATAACCCCTAACAACCACTGGTATTTATATTATTTCCATTGCTTAGATGAACTTTTCTAGAATGTCATATAAGCGGAAAGAGGCAGTCCTACTTTTTCTGATTGGCTTCTTTCACTTAGTAACCTTAGTATTTCTTCTTTGCCTTTTCATGGTTTGACAATTCGCTCCTTTTTCCTGCTGGATAATAATGTCCATCATCTACAAATGCCATAGTTTACCCATGTATCTATCTATCAAGAGACATCTTGGTTACCTCTCCATCCTATTAAATGTGAATAAGCTGTTATGTACATCCCTGTGCAATATTTGCTTGATAAGTTTTCAGCCCTTTGGGATCCACACTACAATAGCTAGATCATAGGATAGGAAGGTTTCTGGCTTTATAAGCAACCTCCAAATTATCTTCCAAAATGCTTGTGCTAGTTCTCATCCACCAGCACTAAATGGGAGTTCTTTTGCTTCTATATCCTCACCAGCTTTTGGTTTTGTCAGTGTTCTGGACTTTGGGCACTCAGACTTGTTTTTTTTTTTTAATGTATTTCACTGTTTTTTTTTTTTAAATTTGCATTTCTATTAAAATGTTAAATGGCCTTCCAGATTATTACAGGCTACAGGCTATGTATGTATCTTTGTTCTATGACCTATCAGTTAAAGTTGTTGAACCTTATTTTAAATCAGGTAGTAGATGCTTTACATCTTAACCTTTACCTACTAGATTACTCAGTTACAAATGCAGCTTTACTATCTGTCTGCTCAGGGCTTTAGACAAAGGAATGGAGCAAAAAAATGTGCATATATATATATATATACATTTTTTTTCTTCCCATCACTCTTACCCTTGCACCAGTCTAGAGATATTGGGCTCTAAAATGGGAAGAAAAGTGGGAAGTCATGCAGGTGGAGGATCAGTACAAACTGGAAAGGAGGAAATGAAGAAAGAAGTAGGGAGAAACTATAGAGTTAAAGGGCCATATAATAAACAGGACCAAGTTCACACTATCTCTGATCCACTGGCTCAGATGAGTAGACTATTTCCAATGTGTAATCAATGCAATAATATTTTATTTCCAGTTGACTTAAAATAAATATTCAGAGAACTGAAGATATGTTTCAGTGGTTATGAGCACTTACTGCTCTTCCAGAGAACCCAGGTTTGGGTGGTTTTCAGCACCTACATGGTGGCTGACAATCAGTAGTCCATAATTCCAGTTCCAGGGCATCCAATACCCTCATATGGCCTCTCCCAGCACTGCACACACATGGAGTACTTACATAAAGGCAGGCAAAATATTCATGCACATAAAATAAATAAAAAATTAAATGCCCTGATCATTTATATTGTTTAGGATGCTAAGGAGTCACTCTTATAAATTGGTGTGAATACCATTATCTCTCAATTACTTTAAAAATACTAAAAGAAAAATAAAGCAGTAAGTGATATTTTTCCATAAAATTGATGTTAAACAAAAGGAGATACACACTTAAAAATATTGCTACAATAGTTGGGTATAGCCTCAATATCTTTAATTTTTTTTAACTTTTGGGGCTGGAGAGATGGCTCAGCAGTTAAGAGCACTGGCTGCTCTTCCAGAGATCCTGGGTTTGATTCCCAGCACTCACATGACAGCTAACAACCATGTGTAACTCCAGGTCCTGGGGATCCAACACACTCTTCTGACCTCCACAGGCATTACTGGACAAGAGGAGAATTACCCACATGTGGGCAATGCACTCATACACATAAAATAAAAATAATTATAAAATATTTTTAAAAATCTTCAGCTGTTAAAAATCAAGATTGCCTATCATTTGTAAAGGGAAGACAATGCCACTGGAAAAATAATCTAAAATTGATATAGGATCTGTTTTCACAGTTGGTGTCATTTACTAAGGTTTCAGAGCATAGAATAGCTATATTCTTTATTTTTTTCTATTAATGATTCAAAAGTATTCATATTTGAAAATATCATTTCCTTAAATATTCAGGTTTGTGAGTGCATTAACAGGAAGTATACTGAGGCTCCTACAACCTAGTGAGTAATATAATTCCAGAAGCTATAAAATCTTAAGGAGCTTCAATGAACACATACGCTTTACATGCTAGGTAATTCACAGTATTTTTGGTTTTGAAGTGATCTTAAATTTCAAAAAATATAGACCATGGGTAGAACTCAAATTTCAAACTCCAAATTTACTGTTGAATTGCTAAGTCGAGGTGAAAGTTTTATTTTAATATGACCATGATAATTTCCTTACTGTTAAGATGGCAAGACTGATCCTAAATATGAGTGATCTAAGAAAAGGTGACATTTCAAATCTCCAGGAGATATATACATAGCTCCAATTCCATGGTCTCTATGAGGCATGAGATCACCAGATCCTTGAATTTTGATACATGGCTGTATTCATGGATAGTTTTTTTTTTCACTTTTTTTTTTTCACTGATTAATGTAGTAGACCAAGAGAAAGTGTGTGGAGCCTGTCTTCACAAGTATTACCTCCTCAAAGTGACAGTTTCTGCAAAGTGTCAGTTTACATTTACTTAGTTCAAACACACTCTCTGTACTGACTCCACAGTGTAATCTCAGGAGCAGTAGCAACTGTTACTGTTACACAAGTATTAATTCTATTTGTAGAATTAAGAATAAAAGGGAACTAAATTTTTCTGACTAACTGTAAAGGGCAAGATTGTGGCTTCCACAGCTATACCATCTGGATTTAAACTGTACCTCCACCACTTGATAGTTATGTCACCTTGGGAAATTTACCAGTTTTGCACATTTATACATATTTATAACTCTACAGATAATAGCATATTTTTTCAAGTTCTTCAAATGAACAGTACATATTTTTAAAAACTCTCAAAATGGACAGAATGTATCTCAAATTGTTACTGTGACCATTACTTAAAACAGAGCATGTAGTGCTCTTAGAAAATTACCAGAAATGTGAACAGTTTTCCATAAGCTTTGGTAGGCTCTTCCTCCTCTCAATTCTCCTCTGGTTGCAAGGATGACATTATTACTCTCATTGATATTACAGGACAAATTAAACTATTGTCTAAGCTTTGAGAACTCTCAAGAATGCCAAAATGCAATTTACACATTTGCCTTAAAATTCCCAATTATTCAGATGAATTTTTGTCTAAAAATAAAAACATGCACACATGTGCCAAAACACTGACTTTCTAAAACTGTTTTTGAAAATGTAATAAGACAAGTGTTATTTTAAGAGGAATTTAAGAACACTAAAAGTATAATATATGACATTTCTAGAAATTTATACAATAAAATAATATTTGATTTTGTACCTGTAATTATTATGATTGAGACAGATCATTATCTATTTATCTATAATCTATCTATCTATCTATCTATCTATCTATCTCTCTAACTCTCTATCTATCATCTATCATCTGTCATCTACATATCTATCTATGGCAGTACTGGAGATTCAAGCTAGGGATTCAGCCATGCTAGGCCAGCACTCCAACACTTGGCCACAGCGACAGATCAATATAAATTATTTTAAATACTTTATAAGAGGTGTGTTTCATATTTTTTCCAAAACATTTTAGAAAAATCTGATATTGGTAGTTTGAAGTATTCACTTAATACTGTCTGTCTTGTAAAGTACTTTGAAAATCAATAATTGTATTTCAAAGTACTTATTTTACTTCAAAGTTTTAAAATTCAGATTTGGAACAAAACAAATATGCTTCATGGTATACAAACGTATTTGTAACATTTAATATTATACAGTGCTAAAGTACACATAAATTCATGTATGGTAAATACATTTTCCATGTAAAATTACCTCTGTTTTTATAAAAATAGCTATTTAAATTCATGAGAAAAGGGGCCATGTGGGTGTGGGAGGCACCACTGGAGAAAGAAACAGGTGAACATTGTTAAAACTCACATTATACATGGACAAGCAAGTCAGAATGGAAATCATTGCTTGGACATTTATGTACTAAGAAACAAGTGAAAAAAATCTACTAAAATATTTGTTTAATTATCTCAACTTTGGTAATATTTTAGTGAAAATCCATTGTAAAGCAGGTGGAAAATTCTGTGCCATAAAATGAGTACAAGTATTCTTTATAACTATATTCCTTCTGATGCAGAATATATTATTTTAATTTTATTTCTCTACTAATGTAATTTGAGATATCTAAAAGGTACTTTTTAAGAAACATAATATTGTCACTTATGACGATTGTTCATTAATAGTGATGGAATAAACAGTTTTTTAGATTCAATTTGGAATATAAAATCATCACCTTACTTCCAAAAATAAAAATAGTATCATTACTATTATTAGTATCAAAGAAAAATAACTTGCAGTACTAGAAATCGAACCCAGACCTTTGCACATGCAAGGAAAGTCACATATCATTGAGTCGAATCTTCAGTGCCTTTAAGGAATTATTTTATTCTCACAACAATTAAAATTTCCTGTTTTAAAGATATCAGAAGTATTTTTATTTTTTCATGGCAAACTCTATTAATGAAGGCTTTGGGCAGAGGCTAAACTAGCTATTTGTCCACTAATAACTCAAAATGACATCAGTACGATAAATGTATTTGAAGTGTAAAATAAATGTGCTTCTGCTCTGCTATGGAAACTAGGTTTTGAAGATACAGCCAGCCTTTCAAGAAGTCAAAATACACACATACCAAGATAGTTTCTCTTGACTTGTGTTATGCTAGTGGCGCACAGCGAGATTAGAGGTGATTCTAATGTGCTCTTAAAAGACGTCACTGTACGCCACATGATCCAAATAAGCATTTTTAGCGTGCTTTTAAAAATTACTATAAATAACAGTTTTGAAAGTGGGGAACTTCTATCCTGAAAAAAAAACTATCAACCACGAATCATGAAATATTATAAGGAACATGAAATCCATATAAGACTGAGAAGAATGAGCATTTTTTCAAGTGTGATTTATATTCATAAATTGGAAAGTACATTTAAAACTTAATTGACTAGTAACTTAAAATGTTCTCTTGTCTTAGATATGGGTCTAGAAGAAGTAGACTAGTAAATTTAACTTTAATTATAATAAAAGGAGAATGTTCCAGGCTATTTATTATTTATTTAAATGTACATGTAATTTAATTACATTAAAGATCTAATTTATTATAATCCTAATTATACACTTGTCTAGTCATTTAAAACTTCTCATTGAACAAGTAATATGTCTCCAGTACATGCTAGGTATTCTTTAGACATAGTATTTGATGTTAAGATTTCATGTACTTTCTTAAGGAATCTAGGCACACTGATAGGAACACTTGTTTCTGGCTTTTATTAAAGTTACTATCATTAAGCACCAGCTAGGTTAAAACAACACCACACATTATGTATTGTATTTTAGAACTGTTTTTGTTCTGCTGCAGTGAAGATTTTTGTTCGTTTGTTTGGTTGGCTGGTTTTGCTTGTTGTTTTCTTGTTATTTATTGGCTATGACCCTGAAGGTGAAAAGTAGGTTACATTGTCAAAATTGTTAGGATGTCTTAAATTGGGGGCCACTGTAGTGGTGATCATAATTATTCTGTTTTATTTTAATTAACTTTTCATTTGTATACAAAATAATGGACCATAACATGCCATTTTCATCTATCTATCTGTCTATCTATCTATCTATCTACCTATCTACCTACCTACCTATCTATCTATCATGTATCTATCTATCTATCTATCTATCTACCTATCTACCTACCTACCTATCTATCATGTATCTATCTATCTATCTATCTATCTATCTATCATCTATCTATCTATATCGTTGTACCCTTCCATGACTGGATAGTTTTGAGAAGAAAATGATAGGATCCATCTGAAAGGATCAAGATTCACAGATATCATACATCCAGAATTTATGCACATGAATGAGATTGAAGAGAACTATTACACAGTACAGGGGACTAGCGTCTTCAAATTTCTGTGAGAAAATTTTGTTTCAGATCATACTGAGTGACAATAACATGGTATTAAAAACTGTGGAATTGTGAGATGGCTTTGATATGTTTAAGAGAGACATTTAATATGGAAAGGTAATGAGAGAATACCACAGAGTGTACAAGATCAAAAAGTAGATAGAAAACAACACTGGAGACCAGTGTGACATCATTTTATAATAATTAAAATGGAAGGAAACGAAGGCAGATAGAAAAGCAAGAGTTGAAGTAGATAATGCCATAGAAGTTTATCTTGGAGGAGATAGCGCAGGCAAGAGTGAAATATGGGATGACTTCATGCAAATCCAACTAGGAAGAATATGAATGAGCAAAAAGGCAAAATGGAAACTCACTTGTTGAAGGATAGAATCATATATATAAAGTATTTAGCTGTCTACGGAATGCAATTGAAGAAATCTGTGATTTCAGGAATCTGTTAATTAAACCTCATACAGCAGAGCACATTTTACAAAATCATGGAGTCTGAGGAAAAGAGAGGAGAAAACTTTGGATGAGCAATGATATTTCGATATTCTTTTCTACAACAAACTTTACAAATATTACCTGTAGCTGCAATATCAATACTATGTTCAGTCTGTTTGCCTCTGACTACACATTGCTTAACTGACAGTCAGTTTGGTTGGTTTATTGTTTTTCCTATTTTAAAGTCTTCTTAATTTCATCTTTAACTTCACATAAAATGAAATATATGTAGAGATGCAGTGTCAAGAAAGCACAAAACATTTATGTCTGCGTGGTCTTATTCCAGAAAGACAAGAGTAGGTATAGTTGATTAAAAAAAAATAAAAAATCCCATATGTGAGAGTGAATGTGAGATACACAGGCACACCAGTGTGGGTTGCATACTTCTATTGCATCATGATCACAATATATATCTTTTCTTATTGTTAGATTTTTTTCCCCAAAAACATACCTAATACAATGTAGCTTTAAACCCAAATCAGGAAGGAAAAGAGAGAGAAAAGATATTTCAATTCATCATTAAATAGAAAAACAAATTTGGCATAACAATTGAGCAAAGTGCTATTTTAAATTTTAAAAAGAAAACAAAGAAATAAATTTGAATGTTAATCTTTACAAGTTTCCATAACAAGAGATGATCCCACATGTTCACATTGTTCAAAGCATGGAGGAGGACTCCTGGGCTAAATGGCAATTCCTATTAAAACGATTTTCTCCTCAATCACTAGTTCAGGCATGCATGGTATCACAATGCATAAATAGTAGCACAAGTTGGAAACACAAGGCAATCCCTCTCTCTCTTGATCTTGTGCTGTATTAAGTACTCCTAGGAATTAATTTCTAGAATACCACTTGCGATTCTGAGACACAGCTAACAGGAGAATTTATAATAAACGAGAATGGTCAGTGGTGATTAAGCTGAAATTAGACCTTTAAGCCACATGACTTCCTTTTAGAGTGTTGAAGCATGTTCATAATAGATACAGGAAACTGGTAGGTCAGATAAGGTGCATAAAAGTGCAAGACACCAGGCATCAATACTTAAAGGATACATGCCATATTTTGTTATATATACTTTTAATCTGAGTTAACAGGAAAGAACAGTCCCAGCATCAGTTCACCAGAACAGAGACTCAGGGACTCTGGAGAGTTTCCTGAGGAGAACTTGAACTGGGTTTTAATAAAGGGAGAGAACTAGTTGCAGGGAGTCAGTGGGAACCTTGCTTTGCGCCTCACTTCTGAATCTTTAGGAAGATGTTATGTGTTCTCCTGAGTAGAGAGTCTTTGCTTTTGTAATACTTCTATCAATGGTTATTTTAATCTGACACACTGTGGAGCCCATTACAGAGTTTGTTGTTGTAATTACAAATTAATCCTCCTGTTACTTGAACTCTGTTTATTAAGAGTATTATGAGTCAGAGTTTGAAAAGATAAATAGAAACATATGCCATTAACCTTTCTAAAGAGTGTTTAGGTGGTAAAAATAAAGATGTTCTTTGAGCTTCCACAAAATTACATAAAATGAATCTCCAACTGCATATAAATATATATGATGCATATATAAACTCTTTGATTACATACAATACACAGAATTGTTTCATCCATATCCTAATATTTATTTAGAAACTGACTAACGTCTATAATTCTTTCATAAGAACCATCAACTTTTAGGGCAGTTCTTTACTGAAGAAACAAACTTTCGTGTTTATAATGTCTCATGATCACTATATTCTTTAGTATTACTAAAAGAATATATATTGTATATTACATAATATGTCAAAAACCATCTTAGGAAATTAGTGTGTAAATACATGGGAATCAGAGGACATAGTAACTAAGAATGTAAGTTTTGAGGTAAAACACTTGGGTTTGATGCTGCTGTGTAATTTAAACTGTGTTGTCTTCTGACCATTCAGGAGCTCCCTTGATTGCACTTTGCCTCACTTTTCTCATCTACAAATTAGGAAAAATCACCTACAGCTGACCCAATAATACAGGGACAGTATATAGAACATTGCCTGTGATATGGTAAAAAGTCAAGAAATACGGGGGAGATGATGCTGGGGATTAAGGGGAGGGAGAAGGGAAGAGAAATACAGAGCAAAACAGTTTCCCTTGGCAAGTGCACCTGTGGGTGTTTATTACTTTGATGCAAGAAATGATAAAAGGACAGAAACAAAATCTTTTGGCTACCAATCTTTCCAAGCTCTCTTGAAATCAAGGATAAAAGACAGGTGCCACTAAGTACTAATGTCATCTGGGTTTTCTCAATTGTGTCCTTATTATTCACTTATGTCTGAACTTTAAGAAGATGAGATTACTGTGGCAGGTATTATAGAAAGAAGCAAAAGTTTGGTTCCAATCTGAACATAAATATAACAGACATCAAACATGAGAGTTTAACAATCTTCAGAATGATCAAGGTCTAATGACTGAAAAATAATCACAATGCCATTAGCCAATTGGAAAAATCTAAGGTAAGCAACTGACAAGATATTAGGCAACCCTTTAGCTAATCATTAGTGATTTGCTGATGTTAAGACAGTTGTGCAAAGTTTTAATTTCTGAGATTGCTAGCAAAATTATTTTGACCTTTTTTCTAAAAACAAATGAACAATAAAATGATGGGAAATTTGTGTTTGAAAAATACGCCTGCAATAATTTACATTTATGGAATAATATTTTAAAATATATACACTTTCAAAAAATTTCTCATTAGCGTGATATCTTAAAATAATATTAGTACACTCTTCTCACGTATGTGGAGATAATTCTCCTGATTTAAGAACTGACTTCTAGGCCACTTCCTGTGTCTGTCTCTCACTCTTGCTCTTCCCTGGCATCATATACACTGTTGTATAATTTAATGTTCTTAATTTTACTTTATGAAGATTTATAAATGTCTATGACTATCAAATGCTTTTCATAGCAGCATAATACTCAACGGCAATTTAGTTAACTCTTATTGTTGAACAATCACGTATTATTATTTCTTTTTTCTTAACTTTAAAAATTTATCGAGGATTTCTTACATGTATATAAGGTGTTTTGATCAAATCCATGCCCAATACCTCCCCTCCAACTCCTCCCATATCTCCCCATCAGTTTTTGGGGCTGGAGAAACGGCTTAGTGGTAAACAGTGCTTACTGATCTTGCAGAGGCTCAGCCTCTGTTCTTAGCACCCATGTTCTGTGGTTCAAGGATCTGACACCTTTTTCTGGCCTCTGCAGACACTTAAATGCACCTGATGTATATAAACTCACACAGGCATACATGTACACATAAATAATAAATGAAATATTATAAAAAGAAGAAAGAACTGACTTGTAATTTTCAAATATTTGGTTTTGAAAAAAAGATTCCAAGAATTTCTTGCCTAGTTATTCTTTTATTCAACCTGGTACTTTGTCATAAGGCAGGTTATAAGTAGTGTGTGGTCACCACCAGTCAATGCCATGTTGAGACTAATCGGTCCAATGACCCCTTAACCATCTACCACACAGCATCTTTTGACCAAATAACCAAACTAATTTTAAAATAGAATCCTCTCTTATATCCCTAGAAATAATAGTTACACTGTGGTGTATCCTTAATATTCTACTCATATTTTAAATTTATTTAATTGAATCCTTTTCATAACTCTAAGGTACTTTTAATCTATAGTTTATAAATAAGGAAATAAGGTCTGCCTAAAGTCAATTATCAAATAGTAAGCCTTTGGAACTAGGGATCATTT